>NC_087249.1:54449400-54749400 GCF_037042905.1 Lytechinus pictus
ATTATGATTGTATGTGTATGGATTTTGTATACTGTTCTCATGGAAATGAGAAGATATAAAAATGAAACTGACGTACGGCAAAAAGTATGAAAAATATTATTCCAAAGTTTCATAGCAATGCATGCGGGGTTCCATTTTTATTTATTTATTTATTTATTATTATTATTTTTTGGGGGGTTGCTTGCTTGTCCATTGGGAAGTGAAACAATATGATTAATAACAGCTCTGACCTCGATTATCATTTTCTCAATTCATGTCTTTTTATTCATCATTATTAGTTTGTCACATTTTTAGTTATTCTGCTAAACGGTTTTTCATTTACTTTCCACTTAAATTTTCTTCTTCTTTAAGACATATTATTCTTTTATTTGTCCTTTATTTCATTTTTTTTCGTTTTTGTTTTGCTCACAATGGGGGGGGGGGGGGGCATATTTGCACCTGGATGCGCAACCTATACACTGTAGACTTATTCGCTTTGTGCTCTAGCTGGATTGGGAGAGAGTGCTTGCGTTATAGTGTACGGATAATGTTAAAGGTTTTATAAGGGTAGAATAAGTTGACCTATTCAATTGAATTGAATTTACTATTAGCAAATCGATAAGGCTAAATTCCGCTTTAGGTTTGTCGTGAAACAGATGTGGAACAATTCGGTTTTGTTGTTTATTATCAGAATCATGACGTAGTATAAATAAATAGGTGTAAAGATGGGGGGGGGGGGTTACATTAATACATTTGATATTCCGTTGAAGACTATACATTGAAAACTATAGGCCTACTAGTTAAGAGTTTGCATAAAGCTCAAGTGGAATCAAAGTCCTCTTTGCCTCGGGTGCTTTACAAGACATCCCCAATGCAAACAAAACTGCCTTCACTCCCTGCACTGACAAACGTTCATTGGAATAGGCTACCAAAGCAATCGGATTGCGGTGCCGTGTATCAGCAATATTTTCAAGGTATCCAGTTGATTTGTACGTTTTATCGATTAACATTACTTTATAATTGAGGCTTTTCCAAAGCGATATTCTGGGGAGATCGTTTCAACAAAGTTTGGTATACAATACCCCGAACAGGTTTAAAACACGATAAATAATTGGCGCGCGCTCTCGGATCATATCTCGATGCAAATCGAATAGCGTGCGTAGAAACCGCAGCAGGCTTATTTACGTCAATCGTCTTTCCGAAGCAACTGTGTCAAATAAAAATCTTGCTCTGAGCTTGTTTTTGCGAAGACTGTCTCACCATTGAAGGATATTTCTGTTAAATGGGATAAATTTGAACAGTTAAAACCATGGGTCTTAGTCAACTTTTCACCTCGTTTTTCTCATATTTTAGAGACAAAACTTGGTTCCTGATGCGGAGAGGAGATGACCAGCGGTACCGGGTTGGTGCACCCGGGGACTTCGGGGAGGAAGCACTACAGGTAACCGCTAATGATATAGTAACGAGTTGTTTGTTTTGGAATGTTCAGTAGGCCTAGGCCTAAATCTAAATTAGACTGTCGTAACGGTAGGCCCGAATTCACAAGTGTTAAAACTAGGAAAAAGTGAAAACTTGTGGTGTGTACAGATTTTGTGTATGGTAAGGTACGGTACAATACATGTAGGCACTCATCGATCATCCTACGTCTACGAACGAGGTTAATATAACTTAACTTAGAATTAGATGTAAGGTCACATCCCATGATAAATAATAAAGTATTATTTAAATGCCTAATGGGAAATTTGTTTACATGCGACTTCACACATCCTTGTCACATTGCCAATGGGAGGAACTACATTACAATAATGATCTAAACTTCAAATGCTCATATATATCTTTCCAAATAACTATTCAATTTTCCTCAAACTTTCATTAATCTGTTTCTTTGACAAAAGTTTGAGTTTTCACACAAAGTATCTTGTTTCAATTGTTTCATTTTCCTTTAAGTTCTAACTTCAATCTAGCCTAATAAACATGTAGTAGATCTAGATAGGCCTAACATTAATTAGGTCTCTGTTCTAACACGTAACTTAAAGATAAAGTTGTGTTGTGGTTTAGATCTGCTACTGGATTTAATTGTGATTCAAATCTCAAACTGAGCAGCCATTCCACATACCGTAATGAACTAGTTAGGCTTCAAATCTGAAGTTTAACTTCTACATGTATCTAAAATTTTTGCTAGATCTAGAGGTACATGTCGAAAAGGTGCAAATCTGAATTTTTATGCCTTTCACCTTCAAATGACCAAGTTAGATGTAGATTGTCTATACATGTACCATCATCAAAAGTTATATAATGTAGGCCCTAGATACGTTTAATAAAACTAAATTGAAACATATTCTGGAGTCTTAAAGAAGATAGTTTTTTGTACCGTATTCTGTCTTACCGTACTCTGTCTTTATTTTAACGTGTCACTTTGGTTTTTGCATTTATTTGAATCGAGCTTGAAAATATTTCATATTCAAAACACCTTCAAAATGTGTCACATGAGTCACAAAAATACATAATATTTATCTAAAAAAGTAGTACGTACTACGTAGTATAATCTGTAGTTGATAAAAAGTAAGGAGCATATTATTAGGTCCGCAATCATAGCAGTCAAGAAGATTACCTATTGTAAACCCTTTCATTATGAAAAATACCCTAAATTTAGAAGGCAGAAGGTCCAATTTTTTAAGTCTTTGGGATGACTCTGCCAGGATTGAATCCCCAACCTCCCGGTAATTAGTTGGGGGCCGAGATAATGCAGATTTAGGCTGAAAACCAAGAACGCTGTAAACGGCAACACAGACAAGCACAGATTGCCATGTGTATTGTTATCTCTTGAAATTTAAAAGAGCCTTGTGTTCTGATTTAAAGAAGACCTCAATATGATATAGCTACTTGACTTTATACTCTGGGCTAAAAATAATAAAATAAAATAAAGTAAAATGCACTGAGCAAAATGCTAAAAATTTAATTAAAATCTGGTAACAAATAACGAAGTTGTTGAATTTTGAAATTTACACTGTAGCAATATCTTTTAAAAATTAGTTATGCATGTCATGAATATTCATCAGGTGGGCTTATGATGTCATATCCCCATTTTCCTTTTCGTATACTACATGAAATCATAAAAATTTAATTCATATTTTTGTACATGAATTTGATACGTCTTCCTTATAAAAAAAAAAAAAGTTTCAGAAATGAATATCGAGTGCCTTAATCCGTTGGAGACAGAGCCCGTCTGTATATGCAATGTATGCGGGCTGGAGTCTATGGAAAACTTGTTACAGCAAAATTATCCAGTCTCTAAATGGGATAAATCAGTTGACAATCCAATATTTTTAATTCTTGGAAGACAAATTTGAATAAACATAATTTCATTTTAATAGTAAAATACAAAAGAAAAAGTGGTGATATCAATTTTCTTGTTGAATATTCATGAAGGTACTGTATGCTAGAACTGTTACACCAAATTAATGCAAATCTTTAAATTTGTTATTCCTTGTCCAATTTTGATCAATTGTTTAAGGTGTTTTAGTTGTATGATTTTCTTTATCTGTTCACATATTATTTTCAGCCTTAAAGAACCCTTTTCACTACATGTAGTAATGTGCTATGTGTATTTTGGTCATCCTAGTTGCCACGAGTAGTCGTGTACATTCATGTAGGTCTAGTGTACATATATACATGTACCAATGCTCCTTGGGGACACTGTGTCCATGTACATACAAAATGTAACAACATTTACATTGTACACTGTTTTGCTCAATAAATTTCCACAAATTGAAAAAATTCCAGTAAATGTATGGTGTAAAAAACTGTCATTACATATATGCACAGTAAAGCCTGCAAAACAACCCTGCTCATAATTTACACTGTATAGTATTGATTTACACTGATGTATCACAATATGTGCCCAATTTTCGGGACAGAAAAGGGTCCATGAAACAACCAGTCATTTGACAATGATTTTTTTCAAACTTTTACCACCTTGGCAATTGATGTCAACCTGCACAGTTTGTGTAAATCTGTGAAGTGCATATCAATAAATGTAAAGTAATTTGCAAGTAGGCCAATAGTGTGCCAACAAGTTCCCACAATGAAGGCGCACAAGTGAAGGCTAGGAAAAGAATGGTCTATTGTCATTACACAATGGCCCCTTTTCATATTTTCTACCCGCATTCTATTCAGGCTCACATACAATTGTAATGTAGGTTTATCTTTGGTTATCTTCTATATATAGGTTTTATTGAGTAATGTACTGTACATTGTAAGACTTGTACTGTAACTTTAAGTTGGGAATTGCTCTCACTATTCCCTGTCTGTAGTACTCACTGAAGTACTTGTATAAAGATAATGAAAGTGAGAATGAAAAAAAGAAAAAAAAAATCAGAAGTTGGATAATGAGATCATTGGAATAATCTACCAGTAGTATTTTTTTCTAGCTGGCATGGACCCTCCCTCCTTCCCATTAGAGTGTGAATGCCTATATTTTTTTAGGGCAACATTTGTTTAACATTGCTCTTCAATACAAAACTGTTGACTTGGTATCGATCTGTATACATTAGCACTGCCACTATGTACTTTAAAGTACAGTAGTAAATTGTTCATTCTTTCTTTGTGAGATTCTTTTATTGTCAAAATGTAGCTACATGTATGTACACATACCTGAGAATCAATCAGTTCATGAATATTTTAACAATTTTAACTGCAATTCATGAGGATTTCCATTTGTGCAGTTATTAATATTTGATAAATGAGTACTATATTCTTGAAAAAGGGTTTTGATTTTCATTTCCCCCAAATTTTTTGTCAAATATGTGACATAGAGTTCCAAACATTAGTATCAGTTGTTTTTATAAAATGATTAAAACTATAAACTTAACATTATATTAAGAAGCTATTCAATGTTAGGGTTATAAGGACAAAATATATGTACATGTACAGTACCTGTACAGAAGTTACTATCAATTGTACTGTACAGAGTGTATATGTCTAACACTCTGCATGCTTGTCTTAAAATTTTTGAAAATTATTCTTACTTTTTTTTTTTTGATTTGTGATTTCTAAATGTGAGCAGCTTTCCATTGTATTTTATAAATGAAATGCCATTTTCACAGAAAAGAAAAAAAAGAAGTTTTGTTGGGCCTTCATCATTTCCCACACCCGCTCCTGAAAGAAATAAAAAATGAGTCATCACAAACCATTCAAAATTTTAAATTCATGCATTTTGTAATTTATAAAAATAGTAATAATTGGCTTTTATATAGGGCGGTATCAATCACCAACTGCTCAAAGCACTTCACAATTGTTATTACCTGGTTACTGGATTCATAGCTTTTTTAGCAGAATTTTAGGCGCACATTTGCTATTTAACCAACCACTATGACGGTTGTTCCCTACTGGTACCCAATTAGCACCTGGGTGAGAGTGGTTAAGTGTGGATTGACGCCTTGCCAGTGACGCTAGTCCATGGTGAAATTCAAACACACATCCCTCTGATTACAAGACAAGAGTAAGAATCGCTACACCATGGCGCTTCCTCTTCATGGGGTACATGTAGCTGCTTGCAAATAATGTCACAACTCAAATTATAACTCTCTTAATCTTTCATGGATTTTCCTCAAACATTTACCAATATTTTTAATTATTTTTGTGTCATTTATGCAATCACCTTTTCTTCAGGGTGAACTTCCCCTTTAAATTTTTCACTAAAAAGTTTAGAATACATCTAAGTTTAATAGACAATTGAAGAATAAGAATGAATTTGGAAAAAAAATATTCACCTGTCACTGTTTTGATCCTCTGCTTTTCGCAGATTAGCGATTATAATCACAGCCTGTGCGTACATGTAGCACCCTGAAATGTATTTACAATGTACATCATGGTAATTAATTAATGTAATTGTAATATCATTTTAAGTTGTGCTACATGTAGTTGATTTTTAAGATAGGAGAATAGCTACATATAAAAACACTATCTGAATACAAATTCAAGAATCTTTTAACTTTAAAGGTGTACAACGATGAGTACACTTGCAATGATTCTTTTTTTTATAAACATGGCTTTTCCTTCTGTTGTCACATCCACTCACAAGCAGATACTGTCTGGCAAGTCAGCTTTTAGAGAAGACAATAAAGTCTAGAGCTCTATTGAAGATCAGGGAAGCGATTCATGAAACCCTTTCATCTGATTGGCTGAGAGCCAAGTCGTCAGTGAAAATCACTGATAAATCTCTAATGAAATCCTCCCCTGGTTCAGAAACAGACTTGAAATAATTAAAATAAACAAAAATGAGAGTTTGATCATATCTAACACTAAACTACCGGTATACACTGGTGTAGATTCAAGAAGCAAACCTAACATCGAACCGGTATGTGACGCAATGTATATACACTAGGATGATACACTTTTGAGGTACAGTTATCTTTCATATTGTACTCTCTGATTCTATCAATTGTGATTACACTGAAGCCTCATTAGAATGACAGTACTAATCTCTTGATTCTTTTTATTACCCAAGGGGAGTAGAGGTACTTCCTAATCTGATCTTTTTTACGACTGACCGTTCACACCTGACTCTTTAGGCGCTTCCAATTAAACTCACTGGATCACAAAAATACCTGTACATGTAAATACCTCAGTATGACCCTCGAAAAAAACCTGATAACAATTGTATGGGTTCACACCTGCCTTGTGTCAGATAACATTCTTGTATTAAAATCTGCAGCAAGAGTTACATTCACATTCCTATTCTTGCTTATTCTGTCACCTGTACAGTATGTGTTTGAATTGCATACAGTAATTTTATTCAAAAATTGTTCATTATTAATTTCATAAGCACAAAATTATGAAATTGCTCCTCGACTCCTCGTGAGAATTGTCATCTACTAGTAGGTCATAATGAACCACAACTTACAAGTTGATCTGATAACTTCCAAATCTACAACTGTACTGGGGGGCAGTACATGTACGTGCAAGTGATGCTATGACATTAGATCTTACAAAATTCATGGGCCCATTTCATAAAAGACTTGCAACTGTTGTAACTTTGCCATTATGGCAACTACCATGGTAACCTTGATTATGATTGGCTGCTGAGCCCTGTTACCATGGAATAGCAAAGTTACAACAGTTGCAAGTCCTTTATGAAACGGGTCCCCATATCTCTTGTATCATTCTGCAGATTTTTAAACGTTTATTTTAATATTGGCTTAAAAATGACTATCAAGGTGGATTTCCCTTTAATATTTCCAAGGATAAGCCCCAGAGTGGTTTGTAACTGTCTTTTCTTGTGTATACGTAGGTACCTCAGTCAGTTCATGGTCTAAGAAGCATATAGAATAGGACAGGGACAGCTTCAAGGAGAGTTCTCAAGCAGCAACAAAGAATACTTCCAGCTTTATACATGTATCATTGATTTTTCTGTCATGTTTACTGCAGCATTCACTGAATATTTTCCATGAATTTGTCCCCTGACAAGAAAGTGAAGCGATGGACATGTACATTGCAACTCGTGCAGATATAATCTTGTTGAATTGTGTAAGAGTGCTTGAAGTTGTATACCACTAAGTAGCTTCAAGCTATTTCTGTGCAATGTGATGTAATGGAATAATGATGATTGTTCTGCTTGTATTTATGAATAGGTCTATGTATGTATTATTATTACCTTGTCATACGATTTTAACTTGCCCTCAATAACAATACATTTATGTACATGTAGCACTTAAGTGTATTACATGTACATTCTGTTTCAAAGCGCGTGACACTTGAGTTATTATTACCCCAGTTATCGGATCCTGACATGCCCGCACACAATAAATGTACCCTCTCCAATCCCTGGGGAGCATTTCGACAAGATTTCTAAGACTCAGTTCCTTGGCATACTTTATTACTTTATAGGCTTTCACATCCTACCAGGTACCAAAACACCTGGGTGGAGAGTGGCAAAGTGTAGATTGATGCCTTGCTAAAGGACACAAGGCCACAATGGGATTCAAACACGTGACCCTCTGATAATACAAGGCGAGAGTCCGGACCACTACACCATGACCCTTCCATTGTACAAATTCATTCTCCACTTCTTGGGGAGTTTTCCAGCAATGAGCTACATGCAGTTGCTCGAATTGCTGAGCATTGGTGTTTGTATCCCACTGACTACCCACTTCAGAAGATACTTTATTTCCCAATAAAAAAATTACTATAATGTGTAGGCCTGTAGGGAACATTTTTACTGTTACATGTTAATACCTTTTGATCATGAGCTATTATTAATCCACACTATTCTGATAAGTTTCAAATGTTCTGTTGCAACTGCTTCTTCAAAATAAATGGGGCCCTATGATCTTCAGTATTTCACATTCTATTATATTGTTAAAAAGCTTTTCCTTCTTGAATTCAATTTTTGCAGTGCAGCATTTTTTAAACAATTTTGCACTCAGTGTCATTTTGAGCACCAGGCTTTGTACAGTATGATAAAATATGTGAAAAAAAGTTGAATTCCTTTTCCATGTTGGAGCAATCCTTATCTTCATTTAACACAATCTAAATCACAGGGCTCTTCTACATGTACATTTACCTCAAACTTTCAGTGATGTTAACCTACATGTCACAGACATTCAGTGTATTTTACCTTCAGTTGATTAACCTTTCATACCAGCAAATTTGTACTGGTGATACATTTTAATGTAAAAAAAAGTAAGATTTACATTTATCACTCAATTTTAATAGTAAACCCCTGATTTGCACAACAATCCTAGTCTGCAGGCATAGACCCTGATTGAAACTTTGATCAGCAAGTGTGTCTCCACGCAAAGACTAACACATGTATACAAAACTTGCTGTTTCAGGGACTTCAGTACACAAGGCATGAGTAGGCTGCACATTTAGACCCTAAACTCGAGTAAAGGGTTTGCACAGCAGACTACAACAAACCCTCCATGCATCTTTCTGGCATTGAATCCCTTTTTTTATGCATGCTGTGTCTGGATTTTCCGACATCGAAGGGGAATGGGAATGAGCTTTTCAAATTGGCACAGATTAGCAAGTTGGAACTTTTGTTAGGCTTATTTGGGGACACTCAACCTGAATTATTTGCAGATATCAAGATTATCGGCGAAATGAAGAAATACATGACATTTGAAATAAATTATTTCCTCTTCTCATGATTTGATTGATTTTTTTTACATCCTATCAGAAGGAAGGAGTACTTTCCACTGTGAAATAACCTCCATAGAAACAAAGGAGGGGCACGTTAACACACAACACAGACTTTGTCATATGCCCAGGATTAACTTAACCCTTGATCATTTATTTGACAGGGAGACACTTAAAGGTCAAGTCCACCCCAGAAAATGTTGATTTGAATGAACAGAGAAAAATCAAACTAGCATAACACTGAAAATTTCATCAAAATCGGATGTAAAAAAATAAAGAAAGTTATGACATTTTAAAATTTCACCTATTTTTCTCAAAACAGTGATATGCACAATCCAGTGACATGTAAATGAGACAGTCAATGATGTCCTTCACTCACTATTTCTTTTGTTTTTGATTGTTTGAATTATACAATATTTCATTTTTTACATACATGTAATTGACAATAAGGACCAACTTTACTGAAGTCACTGAACCATATAGTATTAAACAATGCTAGTTTCACAATTTCAGGGAGGAATTAATAATTGTTTCACTTGAAAATGAGAAAATTAGAATATTTCATATTTATAAGATACAAAAGAAACAGTGAGTGGATTACATCATCAGTCTCCTCATTTGCATACCGCCCAGGATGTGCATATAACTGTTTTTGTGAAATTAAGCAAAATTTTAAAATGTCATAACTTTTCTTATTTTACATCCAATTTTGATGAAACTTCCAGTGTTATGCTTGTTGGATTTTTCTCTTTTTATTCCAATCGACTTTTTGTTGGGGTGGACTTGTCCTTTAACCAACTGGGCCAACTTGTTCCCTTTATACATGTACAGTATGCACTGTACATTCTGGTATTGAAGATTATGGCCTGTATTCTCAGAAGAGGTATCATTTGTGCCATGGTACAAAACCATGGACTATGCAGATTCTTATAACATAATTACGCTTATTTCATCGCGTACACAAAGTTATATCCAATTAAATGCCTCTTTTGAGAATACGGGCATATATGTTCAATGCATTTCTTTTTTAAAAATTTTGATGTGTGCTTTTGAGAGATGATGATAATGTACACATTAGTTTTTATAATGATGACAATAAGAACAATGACATTTGACTCATTTGAGTGTTTTAAATCGCACAGATGTACTGACGAACTGTGGCAGCTACATGTAGAAGAAAAATAAAGAAATCTATTCACACTAAAGCAAAACTTAACTGCAAAAAAAAAAACAGAAAAAGGAAGAATAAAGTGATTCTCGATATCGGGACAACAAAATAAACACACATTTAGATAAAAGATCAGATGACTCTGAGATGTACCGTATGTATACATTCTCAGATTATGTGACAGTATTTCAGGTGATGAAGTGCAAGTTCAGATTACATTCTGAGACGTGACTTTATCTTAGCCATGGATTGAATCACCAACCATCCCCGAGAGGATCTCAACAGACAGGAACAAATTTTGAAATATACACCAAACGTGTATATGTAATAGAGGTTGATATTGGAAGGTTAACTTTAAAAGTACATGTGTGTGATTGAATTCAATTTTTATACAAATGATATGTTCTCCTCTTCTGTGAATGATAAAAGTGACTCTGGTGTCTTAAAAAAATGGCTCACCAAAATTGAGAAATGGCTCTCATGAATTTTTACGTTTTCTGTTTGTTTTGTATCCATGTTTTTTGTATTTTAGTGGGGAGGGCAATCAAACCAATAAAAGACAGCAAAATAAACTCAAGTCTTTTTGTATGTTTTTCTTTATTTTTGGGGACCAGTAAATTTTAGGTTCAGACCAGTATTCTAAAAAAATGATAAACTTGGTATCTACTGTTCTGACATGAACAGGTTAGACTAGTAGATAAAAAAGGGTTAGTGTGGATCCTTTAGGCAGTGTATAGGTGCAATACAGGTCTGAGGTATCATCAGATGTTGACTGTCTGACCTGCAGGTTTGCAAACTGATTACAAGTTACAATAGGTGGTGGGTGTTTCATATAAAAGCTGTAAGTAACTGACAAGCAAATTTACTATCAACCGATGACCCTTTCTTGGGAACTACTTCAGCACTGGTGTGTATGTTCATACGTATCATTCATACCAAAAGATAGGATTAGTTGTTCGTAAAGTCGCAGCTTTATGAAACACCCACCAGGAATCCTAGACAAAGTTGCCAATATAGGGTTCTTTTCTCCAAAATAATAATATGCATGTTTGTAACACATGCCCCATCATGTGTCTTGTCAAGGAAGGATTTTTGGTCCAGTTGAGTTGGCATTTATCAGCATTACATGTTTTTCTAGTTGATTTTCATTACCTTAACATTTGGCTTGCGTACATGTAATACACAATTTATGTTGAATCGTAAAGAATCTTCTTGAAAATTATTTATTTACTCTGACTACATGTACATTACTTGGATTCATTGAGTATTTGACCCCCGTGGTCTCACATGTAAAAACACATACGTACTGCACCTACATGTACCTATAGAGTGATCTATTTGATAGCAAGTTTGCTTGTGTATGGTGAGATGATCTTTAGAAGATTCCTCTGAGGAGTGATGATAGTTTGGGATGGATGAAGACTTGCTTGTTTGATGTCTCTTCTCTGTAAATTTATCAAGCCTCATCGGATTTTAGCGTGAGATACGGTTACAATGGTGACAGGAGCACCAGAACAAACAAGATACATGTACATTGTAGGAATAGGGTTCAGATGGAAGATGTGTGGGGAATGTAGATAAAGAAGATGTACTATTGGAGGAAAGTGAGGGAGATATGTGAAGAATCGATGGACAGGTCTATACAATCATTCTAAATCTCATCAAAACCTTTTTGTGAAGGAACAAGGGTCAAAATTGCAGATTTTACTCTGGTAATTTATCTAGATGTTGAATCTTACAAAAGTTTACTGGCGATTAAAAACCCTACATATTAATGTACCTGTAAAACCCCTATACTTCGTTGGCATTAATCTGTACTGTCGTATACCGGTAAGTCAATTTTGGTTTAAAAAATTGATTTTGAGATTTTTGCAGAAAATGAAAGTACAAGTCCTATTCTATTCATAACTGAATTTCTAGGCAGCAATTTGTTTTAGTTTCTGGGATTTGGTTTTAAAAAATGATTTTGAGATTTTTGCAGAAAATTAAAGTGCAAGTCCTATTCTATTCATAACTAGATTTCTAGGCAGCAATTTATTTCAGTTTCTGAGATATGAGGGGATCTTTCCCGGCGATGCCATACAAATTTTTAATGAAATGCGCAAATCCCATTGGAAACGTGTACTGTAGCATAGCGATACGTTTTGAATGACCAGGATTTCAATGCGCGCGGTCAGCCAAACCGTCGTATTGGCCATCAGCACTGCATTGACTTTGCATGTAAAAAACTTCACGAAGTTTTTGACGCGCATTGAAATCGCGGTCAGGGTCGTTGTCCCCTATGGCGTTTTTGTACCTGGGGAAATCTAAACCGTTCAAACTGAAATTAAAAGCATGGAGCTCTTTTGCGATATTTTCTCTGATCCTTGGTTTTGTGTAAAAATAAGGATACCAATGTCAAGCAATTGTCTTGGTCTTTCCAATCATGTAGTTTTCTTGCAATGAATATGTTGTAAGGCTCGGGAACTAAGTGTGAAAATTATAGTAAATTTTGAAGTCGACTTTCTCTGAAATGGGTTATTTTTTATATTATATCCAATCACTATTAAACTTTAAAAAGTACATGTAAGTTTACAAGAGTCATTTTTGCAGAAACATAAAAGGAGTTTAATTTTCAGCAATGGGTTCTTTGTGAAATTTAAATTGATTATTTTTTTAACTTTAATACCTTTATATTTAGTGATCATATATCAGAAATTTAATGTATGTATATCAGGATGTCTTGAAATTTTCAGTCATTCCATACTATATGTAAAAAAGAGAAAAAAAATTCATTCAGGCACCTCAATCTAAGAAAGTATTAAAATGTGATATCCTATACAAATTTAGGGATTTAAAATCCATTGATTTTGTTGAAAAGTTATGAATCCAATATTTGTCAGTAAAATGTAGTTCTTCACATGCCTTTCAAACCACCTATGGTTTAATGAGCACAATTTATGAATAAAAAATGCTCTATTTCAAAATTTTGTTTACATTGTTTCTTATGTTTACTGTGCTCTTTCTTTATGTTTTACATGTAAATGATGAAGAAAACTATTTGAGATACTGTACAGAGTGAGTCAGAAAAAATGTCCCACTTTTGTAAAGTTGAATTGTTTAAAATATGAATATTTAATCATTAGTTTCATGATATGTCTTGATAGAGGTATCCTCCCAGTTCATTCAGGTACCTTTTTCATTTGATCCCCTGCATGCATGACTGAACAGCGGACAATCTTTAGAAGACTGTCAGATCTCACTTGCGCCAAGTTACAGGGTGGGGAATAAAACACTCTTTTGAACAAATAAATGACCTATGTTGTGGTGTGAATTGAGGACGAACCATGATTCGTGTACTTTTGCTACTGTAAAAAGAGGCTCAAGTGACTGCTGCCAAATCAGGCAAGCCCTTTTATAGGCAAGTGCAACAAAAGCACAGACATCCATTATAAATTTTCATTGTTAACCAACAAAAGACATAACCAGCATATTGGATTTATGTGCACTTGATGATGATGATGAAGATCAAGATCAAGATCAAGATGATGACAATGAGGATGATGATGATGATATGATGGTGGTAGTGAATGTGTTTTAAGGGGAAAGATTGTCGGGAATTGCCACTTAAACATTCAGCGATCTTGCTAAAAATCAATGCTTAATCAGAAAAGAGAAAATTATGAACCAGTTATTACCATGTGTGTTGTGTGTGTTTGTGTGTGTGTGTGTGTGGGGGTGTGTGTGTGTGAGCATGCCAGTCTGTCTGTCTGACTGTCTTTGTCTAAAGCACTGTTTTATTCATCACCCAGTAACTTGGCACAAGTGAGATCTGACAGTCTTCTAAAGATTGTCCGATGTTCAGTCATGCATGCACGGGATCAAATGAAAATGGTACCTGAATGTACTTGGAGGATACCTCTATCAAGACATATCATGAAACTAATGATTGAATATTCATATTTTAAACAATTCAACTTTACAAAAGTGGGACATTTTTTCTGACTCACTCTGTATATACATGTATCTGAGTATCAAATGAGATCATTTTGATTTTTGAACTTGTATTGTTGAAGATTTGTGTCATGAATTGCTACATGTACCCAAAATTCAACCACCAGTTTAGACCAGAGTTTAAATTAAACAAGGGTTTAGAATCTATAGGCCATTGCATTTTGAAAAAAAAACACACACACAAAAAAACAAAAACAAATGCTGTATAAGTCCTGTGGGGGGGGGGGGGGCACTTCCATTGACGAGTGGATACCATCCGCGACCACGGGGTCTTGAAAAGCACCCTAAACACGTATTTTTCATATTCTGAAAATGCACCCCTTAACAAGTATTGGCTTGTGAAACCCTACCCTTAACAAGTATTGGAAACAAATACTATTGGCAAGTATTCCCAGAACTGAGCCCCTAAACAAGTACAGCGATGTATTTTCCATATTCTGAAAATGCACCCCTTAACAAGTATTGGAAACAAAACGATACTCTTAGCAAGTATTCCCTGAAATGAACCCCTAAACAAGTACAGAGATATTTTATTGTTATGTCACGCGTCCGTCGGTCGTCGGTTTTACCTTTAGACACCATTATTTTGGTTTAGTACGGCCCCATCTTCCACACCTCGCGCAAATCGGACTCTTAACATGTAGTGTTGGGGCAAAAAGGACATCCTTTATACAACATTTTGATTTTGTTTTATCATCCCCGCACATTTGACCCTAAACATATATTTTTCCGAGCGAAATAGATACCCTTTTTTCAATATTTTTGTGTTTTTGACACCCTTATCACGTTACGTACGTAACGTGCCCTATCTTGAAAAAGACATCCTTTTTACATGTTTTTTTGGTCGCGCACGGTATCCACTCGTCAATGTAAGTGGCCCCCCCGGGGTATAAGTATAGCATCATCACAAAAGAATAGGGGAAAAAATGCTTCGAATGTGCAAAATAGAGGGTTGCCAAAATGAAAGAGAAGAAGATAATGGGAAATAGGAAGAGAAAGTGGAAGAAAGTGATGGAACAGAAAAAAAAAGGAGAGAGGCCAAAAGGGGAGAAGATATCCTCAGCTTTTCACTATAAGAAATGTATTTTAAAAAATGATAACAATTTTCTTTCATTCCCATTGTGCCCTATTTTATTAAAGAGCTGAACGTGACCATGAGAATCGCTAGGCTATTAGTTTTTCTCCTGGTGTTTCTGAAATATTTTCCACCTTTTTGGAGCTGGTATTTGCTTGAATAGCTCGACACTGAATCTTCTTTATACAGAGTTAGAAATGAAGAGGTTTCAGGGCGCTGTCATAGCAATGACATCTCAGTACATGCCTCAATGAGCAATTCTGAACAGGAGACAATAAAACGTGACTACAACTTTTCTGAACGGCATTTCAAGTCAATTGTATAAGATTGTGACAAGTATTTTTCATCTACTTTCATGGGAAGCAGAAATTTGAATAAATTAGGATCATCTTCATATAAAAGGCCATACATGGATGCTCTGATTTACAGTCCTAATTATAACAGCATACCGACATTGGTGTGCTATACCATATATCTCACAATGTAAAAGAAATTTTCACACAGCCTCTTAATAAGGCAAAAGAATATTGCCATATATTATGTTATTACATGTACTAATAACATACAGGGTATGGCAATATTCTTTTGCCTGAAAGAGTTCTCTCCAGGAACTGGGAGACTGTTTTCAGACAATATGAGGTTGCTGCCATTGTCATATTTCTGAAAAACAAATTTTTCTGTGCTACCCTCTGTTTTTTTTTTAAATTTGAGATGTGAGGTTTCAACACCTCATTGAAGATAATAACGATATGCGAAAATAAATTCATGGTACACTGTGTCTAATTGTCATTGTATTTGTAAGGTTTACATATCTGCTTTCACACTCCATAAATCGCTTCGATCTTGGAGTATTTTCTTTCAGAGGTGTTAAAGAGAACTTTGATAGCTTTCACTCTGGCAAAATAACTGGAACTATCTGATCTTGGGAGAGTTCCCTGTCAGAAAACACCAAGTATTTTTTTTTATCAGACAGGTATAAAAAAGCCTATTAAAATGGGAGCATCCTTGCAACCTCAGTCACAGCTCAAAATGTTGAAAAGTAGGGGAGACCGGGGTTAGTTGGAACATTTTTGACAAAAATGGCTGTAAAATCCAAATAGATTTTATTTGAGAAACAATATATCAGCTTGAAGCATATATCTAAGGGCTTCAAATGTACCCCATAAATTTTTTTAACTCTATGATGGTTACTGAAAAAAATCCACCTTGAACAAGACCATCGCAAGCGTTCCAACTTACCCCATATCGGGGTAAGTTGGAACGCTGCATGGTCAATTAAGAATTATACTTACAACTGTAATATTACATGATTTTTAATAGCATATTTGCTTTATTTTTTTCAAGTTCAAAATATTAAAAGTGGATTTGTTGAACTTCATGTTTTCTTATTTACAGCCACTCATGCCAGCCAACTGTGTTGTAGATTTCTGCTTATTTTTGTGCGTTTGATTTTACATGCAATTAAGTGTACTATCGGCAATTTCATGTACTTCTGCATCAAATTTACATGACAAAAATTAACTGTTTATATTTTTTATTAATTAATTATGCAAATAAGCATATGAAATTTGCCCTAAATTTTGTATGTTTTTGCCTTTAACTCTATTTATTAAGCTAGTAGAATGCTAATTTTTGGTGAGAGTATCAATTTTTACCTTTATAACAAATATCCACAAAAAATTTGCAAAAAATATAATTTCTTATGAATTTTTGGTTTTTTAAATTTGTATTTCATTGTTTTTTCGAACCTTTGTTTTTAATTGTTTTTTCCGATAAACTTTGTCGGGGACTCTTTTGCGATCATAAATAGCATATAGAATACATTTACTTGAACAAACAAAAGTAAAAATAGTCAGGCATTTATGATTTTTGGTTGAAAAACACAATTTGCATTGACCTTGTACACGGAATCACGTTTTTGAGCAATTTTGTGCCCGACCTGCACGTACAAAATGTTGCATAATTCCGAAAACGCGCACCCAGGCATCCCAAATTGGGTCTCAAAAGATGTGCAAGACTTGAAAGTAAAAAGTGAGCGAGCGGTGCGGTCAGAAAATTTCGTGCGATGGCATAGTAACAAAATTTGTCAAGGGGAGGGGCTCAAATTGACCCCCCAGTTAAGGATAGTATGGGGTTAAGGAAATGCAATGTGAAAAGCATATTAATAACCTTATTTTGTAGCTTGGTACAAATGTCCATTATACCCCCAAACAGGCCAACTTCATTTATAAACTTGTCTGAGATAATAAAAGATTTCTGAAAGAGAAAAAAAATTACTCAGAAGGTGAAAAAACAAAAATTCCTTTCTAACTTCACCAGGCTTGTGGCACATGTGTTGTCTGTAATATGGTGGATGGCTGTTGATAATAGCAATAAATTGAGGGCAGTATTGCATAAATTTATTTAAAGGCGTTAAAGAAAATTACAATGTTTCAACTTACCCCGCGTTCCACCTAACCCCGATCTCCCCTACTTTCTTTTTTATATCTTTCTTTGGGGATATTAATGATAATAATAAATAGGCATTTTCATAGCACCATCTATCTAGAAATATTCCATTCTGAGGCGCACAAGAAAAGAAAGAATGAGAAAGTTTGGATGAGTGTTGAAGTGCCAATAACTAATACTGTTAGAAAAGATAAATCTATACATCTCTTGATATTATTTACTCGATTTTTTTTCATAAAGTTTAAGTCTAAGTATAAACTCACAATTTTGGGAGCAACTCTAGTTAATGTCTTGATCATATACTCTGTAATATGAAAAAAGACTCATCAGTATATCACAGAGCAAGCAAGGACCATATAAATTGTTTTTATGCTTTTCTTGCATCTTAACAGGAGGCTTTACTTGCTCTTGTAGCAGCTAACAACTTTTCTGAAGCCGAGACTGCAATAAAAGAGACCTATGGCTGCTGTTTCACTAATATGGTAAGATTTCTGAAAAGAAACAGAACCTCCTTGTCTTATCTTTTTATAAATTCAAAACTGATTCAATGAATAAATAAAATGAAATTAGATTAAATGAAGGATGAAAAACATGGTTATGTCTTTTGATGCACTTCTTGCTTTAGAGAACTTCAGGCTGCATTTAATGATAAAAAAGACAAATGAATTGATGTATAATGTTTTATCTTGTATTTATTCACCTTCATTCAACATTTTAAGGTACATGTAGAAATTAAATGGAAATGAAAATGTTATTTTCAAAGATTAATGAATAACTAAAAGCATAAAGAGTTCAAGTGATTTTTGTTGGTCATGAATGAAGATGATTATTTGTTTCCAAAGTGCAAATTTGAAGCCCTCAAAATTTGCCATTTTAAATTGATTTTGCAGAACCATGGTCATAAAAATTAATTGGCCATGATATCACTCATTCTCTGAGTCTGCTTCTGGTTTGGACCTGCATGCATACAATTCATTCAAAGCTTACCTCCATTTGGGTCTCACATTGAAGTATGGTTTGTATTGGGTTAGCTCAAATTGAAGGAGAAAGTAACAATAGGTGGTTTCAAACCGCCTCGATCACAAGAATCCCTGTTAAATTACGAGAACTTTTTCATACCAGATAATTATTACTGCATTCAGACCGCCCCGAAACACACTCTTCGGGGAAATTTCTGGAAGTTATGAGCATGCGCAGTACTGTCTGGTAGCAGACGAAGAAGCACACGCGCTTTTAGCTGTACGTAACGCGATCGGGGGACGGCTGGGGCGGGAGATCCGCCTGCGGCCGGCCTAGCTCTAGCAGGTACTAACTATACTCGATCGTATGCACAAATCATTTGTTCCGAATTCCCTGGCTTGATCATCATCTGCAATTGCACTAGATTTCTCTCCACATTGAAATTAAGGCCTTGGTGGCCTCCTTATTCCAGTGCGATGTCATCTGGTATGAAAATATAGAATACCGCTAAATATCACCCTTAATTCGTAAAACTAATTTTTCAAGAAGAAGAGTTAACCGCCAAGTCAAAGTCAAACCCCGAGTCACGTCGCATGAAAAGTGTACGTTTGTTTATCGCTGCATGCACTGGCCAGCTTGCTCGCTCGGTAGGGCCTCGCATCAGCCTCGCATATCCATATGCATATCGAACAGCGCGCGCTATGCACCGGAAATTCACTTATCGCGGTGATCGATGGGATACAAGTTCTCGTACTTTGCTTTCAGATTGCCAAAATACCCATGACCTTGGAAAAATCATTGCGAAAGTTCTCGTAATTTCGCCAAGTACCTACTACTTAGCGGGTATTTTCTTTCGGGGAAATTACGCGTAGTTTGCTTTCACATTACCAAAATACCTGGTATTTTCTGATTGGGGTAAATTTCTTGATCAGAGAATACCTGGAACTGACGAACTTCGAGGCGGTCTGAAACCGCCTATTGAAGAAACATTGTGTGAATGCTACTCTTTCAGTTTCTAAATATTTTATGTTTGTGTTTTTGGTTGTAAATAATTTGCAGGGCTTAAAATTTTAAGGAAATGTATGGAAAATAGACGGCCATTTCATGGATTGTAAAGATGTGAAATGATGTCAGGAACTTTTGGGGAAGGTTTTTGTCTCACCTGCATAGCAGTGTGAGACTATAGGCGCTGCTTTTCCGACGACGGCGGCGGCGGCGTCAACATCAAATCTTAACCTAAGGTTAAGTTTTTGAAATGACTGCATAACTTAGAAAGTATATGGACCTAATTCATGAAACTTGGCCATAAGGTTAATCAAGTATTACTGAACATCCTGCCTGAGATTCATGTCACATGACCAAGGTCAAAGGTCATTTAGGGTCAAGGAACTTAGACCATGTTGGGGGAATCAACATCAAAATCTTAACCTAAGGTTAAGTTTTTGAAATGTCATCATAACTTAGAAAATGTATGGACCTAGTTCATGAAACTTGCACATAAGGTTAATTAAGTATCACTGAACATCCTGCATGAGTTTCACGTTACATGACTAAGGTCAAAGGTCATTTAGGGTCAATGAACTTTGGCCGAATTGGGGGTATCTGTTGAATTACCATCATAACTTTGAAAGTTTATGGATCTGATTCATGAAACTTGGACATAATAGTAATCAAGTATCACTGCACATCCTGTGCGAGTTTCAGGTCACATGATTAAGGTCAAATGTCACTTAGGGTCAATGAACTATGGCCAAATTGGGGGTATTTGTTGAATTACCATCATAACTTTGAAAGTATATTGGTCTAGTTCATTAAACTTAGATGTAAGAGTAATCAAGTATCACTGAACATCCTGTGCGCATTTCAGGTCACATGACCAAGGTCAAAGGTCATTTAGGGTCAAGGAACTTAGACCATGTTGGGGGAATCAACATCAAAATCTTAACCTAAGGTTAAGTTTTTGAAATGTCATCATAACTTAGAAAATGTATGGACCTAGTTCATGAAACTTGGACATAAGGTTAATTAAGTATCACTGAACATCCTGCATGAGTTTCACGTTACATGACTAAAGTCAAAGGTCATTTAGGGTCAATGAACTTTGGCCGAATGGGGGTATCTGTTGAATTACCATCATAACTTTGAAAGTTTATGGATCTGATTCATGAAACTTGGACATAAGAGTAATCAAGTATCACTGCACATCCTGTGCGAGTTTCAGGTCACATGATCAAGGTCAAAGGTCATATAAGGTCAATGAACTTTGGCCAAATTGGGGGTATTTGTTGAATTACCATCATATCTCTGTAAGTGTATTGGCCTAGTTCATAAAACGTGGACATAAGAGTAACCAAGTATCACTGAACATCTTGTGCGAGTTATATTAGGTTTCAAAGTCAGCACTGCTGCTATATTGAATCGCGTGATGCAGGTGAGACCGCCAGAGGCATTCCACTTGTTTTTTTTACCCTCGCCAATTAACCCTAAGTGGCAATTTATTAATAGTGTTTAAACATTTTGCAATTTATACATAACTCAGGCCTTTTGTTTGATTCTAGAGAAAATGAATTGATTGCATGCTAAAGCTATTTGCTTTCACTGTAAAAACTATATTTTTTAGCATCACTTAAGCAGATATGTCTCGATCCTTTGCTATCTTTTCCTAGAGGGGGTTCAATTGCCAATAGGGAATACTTGTCAAGAGTATACCGTTTTGTCTCAAATACTTGTTAAGGGTAGGGTTTCACACGCCAATACTTGTAAAGGGGTGCATTTTCAGGACATGGAAAATATTTGTTAAGGGTGCTTTTCGAAACCCTATGGTCACGCATGGTACATGTATCCACTAGTCAATTAAAGTGCCCCTCCCCCCCCGGCCATAGAGGTAGAATGGATCTACGTTTACATCCTTGTGGATTTGACAAACAAAAATAAAAAGTTATCGACTCCAAAAATGGTAATTGATTTGCTATTTCTGGGTATTTACAACAAATTTCTAGGTGGGAGGCTAGGGTGTACTGCCTGTGTCCTTAAACAATATCCTCAGCTTTTGATCTTGAAGTTTATGCTGCTAAGGGAATATTAATGAATAGATGCAGCAAAGTGTTCTAATGCATCACTTTCTAGAAAGAAACCAAACATGGTGATAGTGTAAGTTTGTATAATAGCATTATGAAGGAACACTGCTTGAAGTCATGTATCATGCAACAAGCCTGCTACTCAGATTTCCAACTGCAATAAATAGTGATTACTATTCAGATTGCACATGGGATCTGATAACTGAGTAATTATTGTCGGGTTGTTGGGTTTTCATCGTTACCATTTAAATTGCTAAGGATCTGATAACTGTGTAATCACAGGTTATTGGGTTTTCGTTTGAGATTGTTAATATGGCGATTCTTTTCAGATGAATCAAATTATCCATATTCCTACATGTACTTAAAGTGTACATGCTGGTCCTAATAATAATAATGATAACAGTATATTTACCAAGGGTAACCACTTCAGTTCAGAAAACTTCTCCCAGCGGGCCCTGCTATTATTATTACCCCGGCTAAGCTAGGCTACCTATTCAGGTGCACACATGTTTTTGAGGAATTACTTCCTGCCGGTACCAATTTTCCTCACCTGGGTCGAGTGCAGCACACTGTGGATGAATTCCTTGCTGAAGGAAACTAATGGACATTATTTTCATGTAGCATTAAACAGGAATTTATGTTAATTCAAACTGCAACAGCAATAAAACCAATATTAAATTGCTTTAAAAATGCTGGTGCTTGTACATGTATTGTACATTTCTTTATAAAAGAAAAATATTTTAATGATGGAACAAAATTTCTTAATGTGATCTGAGTATTTTTCAAGAGTACAGAAAAGTGGTGGTTGCAGATATAGTATGGCGATTCCATACATGTCATATGGGACATTTTGACAATGTAATTTATAGTCTCTGAAATAGCTGAATGCTTTAGCAGTAAAAACTGATAACCAACAAAAAATGTTTGAGTACGAGTGAAATAAAGGTGAAAATGTTGTTGGTTGTACGGGACTCAGAAATTTCCTTTGAATGGCACGCAACATTTTCACCCCTAATTCATCAATGAAAAACATATATTTTTCTTGGTTGTCATTTTTTTTTTACATGACTACCCAGTAGCACTTCAATATTACCACAAAACAAATTGAAGTGTTGTGAAAATGGCTGGTTTTTTTCTAGCAGAGAATTGCCCAGAAAGTGGTACCATTTTATAATTATAGCTTTTATTTACATCCAAAGAGTAATAAAAAGAGTATGGGACAAATTGAAGATATGAAGAAAAAGAAGAAGGGGAAGAGGAGGAGGAGGAGGAGAAGAAGATGAAGACGAGGACGAAGAGAAAAGAGAGTGAGAAAGGGATGGTGGAAGAAAAAAAAAGGAAAGTGGTTTTTCTACCCACCATTGCCTGACCGATGCTGCCAGTCATCAGTGAAATTTCCTCCAGACCAGTGGACCGATGAAATAAAGAAATACTTGAGAAATTCACAGAGTCAAAGACATTCAAACATTTAAAGAATTAAAATTCTTAAAGGGGAATCCAGCCTTGGCCATAAAATGTTGTGTTGGGAAGAAAAAAAATAAATTAAACAGAATGGTGAAAGTTTGAAAGAAATCGGACAAGCAGTAAGAAAGTTAGAGCTGCTTTAAAATTGAGATCACTAATACTTTGTAGATTTCAAATTGGCAACTGAGTAAGTAAATTATGACAAGGGGCAAGGACAACTTTCCAATAGGCCATGTACTTTATTATCAGGGATTTGTGGTTTTCTCTTAAGTACCCATTCTCCTGGGGCAGTAATCTAACTACAACCCAGGTAGTATATTGTTTTATGTCCTCATGAAAGAAAAATATAATTTGAAATAAAACTTTTGGAAAAAATGACATTTTAGCCATAATGTGTATTGGAGTACATGGAAGAGTAGTCCTTGCCTTACATCACTATGACATCCCATATGCGGCCAATTTGAAGTCTCTATGGGTATAGTGATTACCAATAATTACATCTTTTAAAAATTCATAACTTTTTTGTTGTTTGTCCAATATTGTTAAAACTTTCACCTATCAACTTGTCTGAATTTTCTTTTCCTTATAAAAACAAGTTTTTATTTGGGTTGGATTCCCCTTTAATAGTTTCATGGGGGGAATGTAACTTTGTGAAAAGCATGGAACATTCTTTTGCAATCTATACATATTAGGGAAGTTTTAAAAACATTTTTTTTGGGGAGCGAAGTTGGCTCAGTCGGTAACGCGTCTGCCCGTTGAACCAAAGATCGTGGGTTCGAGTCCACCCCGGGCGGATGACTAAAGCCAGTGCGTTGTGTGTAAACATCTCTCCCCTGTGTCATAGATGCAGGCTATGTTACAGTGGAAAACACTGTCCCTCGGATAGGATGTTAAATGAAGGCCCCGTGTAGAGGAGAGTCACCACCTTTGCATGTTAAGAACCCACTGCACTATTTGAATAAGGGTAGGGGGAAACCCCGGTGTAGTGGTCCACCTGCAATCCCCAGCCAGTTATATCGGGAGGAGAGACCTGCGGGTCACAGTTCTGTGTGCGCGCCCTTCTAGGCGACCCAGATTGGCTGGCTCGAAAAAAAAATGCGCCTTTGAATGTCTTTGACAGATATATGGCGCTATACAAATGCTGTGCATCATCATCATTATATTCCACATTAATCTTCTTGAAGATTATTATGACAAAATTGTTGTTCTCATCCCTCATCTTTTCAACTGATATGAGCTGAATAAAGAAGAACATTGCGATTTGATAGAAAAGAAGGGAATTTATAGGAAATAAATTTTGGATTGATTTTACAAAAAAGTTATTTTAAGACTACCATGACTCTGAAGTCTGAATCCTTTTGAATAAAGCTACTGAGACAGTGGTTGTTTTAATGTTAGATACATCCACATGATTAGATGTTAAATGAATCTTGAATGTCATTTTTAATTTTTATAAAGTTGATATGATATACTTTCATTTTATTCATACCATTCTGATTCCATGACGTCACTTTGCTTTTATGTGGGTTCACAGCCCCAAAATAAGCTTTTGGGATTATCTACTTCAAAGAAATCAGTCATTCAAAATGCTTTTACAAACTCCATTACTTTCATTTTTGAAGAATTACTTTAGCATCATGTATGTATTTTCTTTGATAGGCAATGGGTTCAAAAAAGAAAGAAACTAACCTATTTAATAAAGGGGAAGTCAAGTTGCGAACATTTGCATTTAAAGAATTCTTGTCATGTCATTTAAGGAACAAAATTTTTAGTAATAGTAAATTATTATGAAAATATCAAAAGCTCTCAGCCATTGATCATCAAAAATAATTTCAATGGTTCTTAAATTTCACAGTAGGCTGGACAACAGGTGCATTATAATCAAAATTCCCTAATCTGGTTTCTTCCCAATTCAATATTATCATGGTAACAACATCGCTTTATTTTTTGATAAAAAAATGCTGACTTTTTTTTTACAAGAAAGATCTTACCTTACATTTACCTCCCCTGTTAATTCCACCATCTTGTTTGATATGTTTCTCTCATCATTTTAATATACACTAAATGTTAGAGTATGATATTTCTGTAGAGTTTCCATACGTATCAGACATTTACTCTGTAAAAATTGCTCTTTTTCAAACAGCCTTGGCAATTCTCTATGGATCACTAATGCATACTATCAAGTGCAATTTAAGCACTTGATGGCATATTCACCCATTTTCCCTTTGCGCTATTGAAGAGGCGTTGTATATTTCAGGACAACCACACCAGGTTTTTTTTGTTGGTGCACTCCGGTCACCATGGCAACCAAATTGATCCATATTATTGAAAGGAATAAAGAATTTTTCTTCAATTCTGTCTTCCTCCAAGAAGAGAGGCTGGAGGTTTTAAATGTGAGTGGGTATTATTGTAATGGATGCTCTCTTGGAGGGTTTTTAGAGCTTTAACAAGTGGTGGCTTTAAAGTGTTTTCTCTGTCTACATGTAGCTTGTATGCATGCTGTGACCGATTGGAGGCATGTAGTATGATGCTTATCTGAGCTGTATTTACATGACTCTTGATAAGAATATTTTTAAAACCAAAACTTCACAGCTTTAAAATAAAGATGCATTTATTAAAAAAAGATAGATCATGTAAAGAAAAAAACCCACAATAAACAAGGATAAACAAGGATAAAGGGAAAATTCCAACGGACTTCATGCTTGAAGTGTAAAATCAAACTTTAAACCCCATTTTGTTAATTTTTCCTCAATCTTTACATGAAAATTTGCTACATTGAATCAAGTACATGTAGTTGATAATTTAATGATTTGAGGATTTGGACAAATTAGTACAAGAAATATAAAAATGAAATCTGTTTGACTAATTTCAAACTATTTGTATATGAAAATCTATTTTTTGCAGACTAATTATGACTTTTGAGTTCATTACGCTATTCACGTTCTATCTGCTCAGAGAGTATCCCTATGGACTAGTATTATGTGTTCATATTCATCGTGCGTATACATAAAAGCATGTATGTTTAATTTCTATTTCTGGTTTCCAGATGGATCTAATCCTATACTTACAAAGTAGCAGAACAGAGCAATTAACAAGTAAAGATGGGTTAGCTGGAGCTCTTCATAATGTTCCTAAGACAGGTATTACTGGGTAAGTAGTTATGTTATCACTTCCCAATATACAGTTACTATAATGCCAAAGTTACCAACTTACCAAACATGTAGTTGATTGTAAGTTTTTGATGAAACCAGCTCTAAACATCAATTTTTAAAGGGTATTAAACAAGGTTTTTCATTTGAATAGTGGTAGAATTCAGAATTCAGAACACTGACCAATATTTGAGGGACATCTGTTGGGATATACATGTATGTAAATTGAAATGATATAAGAGAATTGAAATTGTCAAACAGGAACTGAACTAACTGATACCTGAGATCCCTAATTCATTTGATTAGGATTTTTGTTAGGCTTGAGAGACACATGCGTCGAGTTTGAAGCCGCCTCCAATGCCGGCCTCAAGCCTGAAATTTGGTTTGTGTACACATACACCAGAAGTAGAATGAAACCGCCTTGAGATTCTTTATCCATATTCAATTGACACGTGTGCCTGTCTTTTCACGTCAACAGTTTCTATTGTTCGTTAGCAATAACTATTGTTTGCTATTATACATATTATAGTTCAGTGGTCAAGCTGCCTTTTGGGTGTACTTGGTCCGGTCTGGCAATCAAAAATAGTGAGCATACAGTATACACAAATGTTGAGCCACCTTCAAGCCGGCCTCAGTCCACCTTGGACGTATGTGTATCATGGGCCAGAAGACCTGCTACATACAGTATCATTGAAGACAAAGTCAGTGATTTCTTGTTTTGAATTTTAACGTTCCTTAATAGTGTTAAACTCTTGTTTGTTTTATGAATGCAGGGTTCCAGAATTTGACATGACTTTGAAATCGGAAGAACAATAGGCCTACTAGAGTAAAAAGGGGATAAGATGGATATTTAATATTTGTTTTATTTGATTTGATTAGGATCTGTGTGGATCAGAAACATGGGGATATTCTACACATCTTGGCTGAAGATGATCCCATATGTGGTCTCTTGCAGGGTACAACTCTACCTCTCTCTCAGAACAAAAGAGGTAAGTAGAGATTGTTTAAATATAGGGACCTAGGAATTTTTCAGAAAGAAAATGTCCTTGCATGTTGTATGTATTACATCACTGCAACCCAGAACTTTATCACACTGCAATTAGCCCTATTTATACAATTCTATGAAATTTTCAGTGCTTTGCTTCATCTATTTTTCCTGTATTTATTTCCATGTAATACATAGCAGTTAGTCCCGGGGGGGGGGGGGGGGGCACTCAGTATATAATGAGTGGTGGGTATGTGCCGCGGAGGGAACCCCCATTTTTACACTCAAATTTCTGTTCCAAGGCGTAGCATTTTTATCTTTTTGAGAACAAAAACAAAGAAAGCCGCTCCAAAGCATAGCATTTCCTTCTTATCGAGAAAAAAAGAAGAAAGAAATCGTTCCAAAGCTTCGCATATTTTTCGATACACCGTTCCGGCCGCATTGATCCGCTACAATGAGCTGCAAATTTGATGAAAAGCGGCTGCAGAGCGATATCCGACCATGGTCTCTGCGCGAGCGCACCCGGCGCCCGTGCCACCAGGCTAGCTACATGCACGTATGCCCGTTCCGTAGGGATGCATGCGCACTCACACGCAGGCGACCAGTTCTAAGGACCCCTGTTTTCACAAACATTTGTAGTTCCGAAGTCTGTTCTAAGGACCCTCCTTTTTACAATAAGCCCGCTCCAGAGTTCCCGTTTTCTGTCTCGCCTGTGGCACATACCTACCACTTTTTGGTCGAGTACCCCCCCCCCCCCCCCCCCGGGCAGTTAGTATCATTATTTTGTTATCAGTTATTATCATTACTGATTTTTGTATTTTTTTTAAATTATTGTTGATCAATATCTTCCTACAATGTAACATACCAATGTAAAAATCATCAGTTGATATGTTAAAAGCTAAAATAAATTTTAAGGAGTCTTAGACCAATTGAATCACAGAAATTTGTTTTCACCTCCTGTGGAATCCCCAAAGTGTTTTTGATGATTTTAAAAGGAATTTTTAGATTCACTCTAGCAGCAAATAAGTGAGATTATCCATGAAGTTATACCCGCTTTGCATCTGTTGTTTTCTACTCATCCATTATACATTCTCCCCTTGAGCTTTACTCACTTTCCTCAAAACAGAATTAACGGTGATGTAGGGCCCATTGCAGCAGAGTCTAGCCGAGATGTACTTTAAATGAAACTCAAAATATCAAGTTGGTTGAAATTCAAGTTGTTTCATTTCTTGAGCTACTAGTGTATTTGATGATAATAAGACCTTTTGTAGTATAATTGTGTTTAAATGTATAATAGCAAGTTGGTTGATATTCAAGTTGTGTTTGAATTTTTTTAGCTGAGTTTGACTGTTACAAGTTTGTAAAAACACACTGCAAAGTCTCTATCATCATCAATATTCTAAGTTTCTTTCTCACCTGCTTTGTTTTCAAACAGTTTTGCTCACAATATACCAACTGCAGTGAGGGTACCATTTGTCTTTTCCCCAGAGATATCAGTTCCTATATCTAATACTTTTACCCTCCTTTAATTAGTTACAATTCTCGCTACCCCAAATAGGAACAAAAATCTCATAATGCGCGAGACGAGATAATTTTCACTCCGTCGGGTCGTCATCACCACTTCCGGTTCAGAGTCATGCTCGCGCGAGGTTTGCACTGATCTCTCCACTAACTTAGTGGAGAGATCAGTGGAGGTTCGCGATACTGAGTTTTCCACCACGCTGAAATCGATGCCAATCAGCGTAATATGTACAGATTATAATACTTTTTATTTAATTTGGTCAGTTTTGATTCCATTTGAATTATAAATAAAAATAAAAAATATATTTCACATGAAAAGAATTTTTATTCATGTTTTTATTTGATTATAAAAAAAATAAACAAAAAAATGAATATCTTAAAATTTCGCATTTAGCGACCGGCCTGACATCACGATCGTATTCGACTAGACGCTAAATATAACAGCATTCATTCCGTTCAATTTTTCGTCAACCACAAAATGGATAAAAATCAGTTTCGGAACTTTAAAAAATCTTAACTGACAGAGGAATACCGTGCAATGGAAAGCGTCGGGCAGAATTAGCGACTGTAGCAGAAAAGGCCGTTAAACTGTATCGTGAAAGAGAGGGTTGTGATCACGAACCTTCCGAGCGAAAGCGACGTTGTGTTGTTGTGCATGACGGCACTGTTGATCTGAATGGCAAAACAGTGCATTGGACTTCCGAACAGGAAGTTGTAATATTGAAAAGCTATCCCATAATGCAATGCGCGTTACAGGGATTTTCCCGGATCTCGGCGAAATCGCTATTTGGGGTAGCGAGAATTCTAGATCCTGCAATAAGCCAGTAACTGTCTGCAAAATATACCGAAACATTTTTCCTTCTAGCAGAAAAATCATCTGCTAAAGTTCTGTTGAGTTTCCAATGTCAGCCTATTGGCATTGCATTTTTCTCTTTACTATATTTTCTTCTCAATATCTCAGTCTGTTTACTTTCCATGATATGTTTACAAAAGTGTTTTATCAACCTGATAGTACTTCATACATGTATGCCTCCAGCTCAATACAAAAATATTATCCTCATAAAATGCAAATATTTGAGTAAAACTCTGTAAATAGTCTTCCTCTTGAAAGTCAGAAATGATATTACATGTATGAATGACTTGCAACCATGCAGATAATGAGTGGAGTCCTTTGAATTTTCGTTTAATAAGAAACACACCATTAGAATGCAGTAACTTTAAGGAAATACTTATACAACGTTGAGTTTGGCACTCCCCATGATTTGTGAAAAAAATAAACAGTGTACAATTTTTATCAATATTGCACTAAATTTTGAAATTTATAAGGCTGCAGAACATCGTTTCAGATACCTCCATTAGTCTAAATTTGCTGTAGTAGCCAGTACATACCAAAGTTTCTAGAACCTTTCTCCATTTGGGACATATATCGTTTCTTAGAAAGCCATGTCCCCATCCAAAGGTGTAATGCCTCTGCAAGGGTAGAAAATATTGCACCCCCTTTTTTTGTATTCAAATGATGTTTTTATTATTCTATTCTATTCATGTTTTATTTAACAAAAATCGATAAAAAGAACAGTGGAGGGTAGTCTGGTTCAGTTACAAAACTGTTTTACAACGGAGCCCTCCACGAATAAAAGAAACATAAACATGATAAATGAAAAGCAGAACACATACATAGTAAATGAATAAATTACAGAAAATTAATATAATGAAATAGATAACATTGGTCACTTCAAGGTACATTCAATACACTTGAACAAATACAAATGATACATTATAAGAAATTACATAACAGTTACATAACATAAGTGGATAACCACTGTATCATGTCTCGCCACCTGCGTTCATGGACACTCCTTTTGTTATTTCGAATAGCTATAAATTTTTCCATTTTATACGATCTAGTTAAACAAATCAACACAATCAGAAACTGTTGGTTTACATGATTTACATCTACTAAGATAAATTGATTTCTTTGCAATAACTAAAACATGATTGAAAAGAAGACATTTTCTTGATAAAATGCCGAGTATTACACTTTTTCCGTTAATAATGAAAAATCAAACATAGTGAGTTCTTTTCTTAGCTGATTCCAAAATAACTGTGTAAATGGACAATTCCAAAATAAATTTACGATCGTATCAATTTCTGCATTACAGAAAGAACATAAAAGTGAAGTAATGACTGTCATTTTATACAACTTATAGTTCAAGTTTAAAATATCGTTCAATACTTTGAACTGAAATTCTCTGTAATTTACATCAATAGTGTTGAAAAGAATAGATGAACGAGCCAATACCAATTCTTTAATATCTGAAACATCATATCTGTTTTGAAGTCTAAACGTACTTAATGGACGCTCATATTTTTCTGCTACTAATAGATCATAAAAATGTTTACTTTTTATGTTGTTTAGCTGTACCAATTTAACAGGAAGAATAATATTTGATATAGCTGCATTCTTAAATGAGTCCGTATATGATATTTTAGAAAAATTTGTCTTTAAAAATGCAAAATACACTCTTTGTAATCTAAAGTAGTCGTTGGCGTCTAAATCAAATATCCTTTTCATTTCATCCAATCGTCTTAAAATACATCCTTCAGTAAGGATGTCATTAAAAAACATAATTCTTTTTAAAAACAATTTACGAAAGAAGCTCATATCTCGAGTAACTTTCAGTTGTTTATTGTTCCAGATGATCTGGAACTTCGTATTATCCTCTCTGTTTCTCACATTAAGAGAATCCCAACATTGTAAAATAATTTTATAAAACTGAGGAATATCCAAGCTCAACATTTTATGACCATAGTTAGGGGAAGGCAGAGTTGTGACACTTTTTGCCTTTTGCATGTTAGAATTGATATAATTAATAATCTTGTAGAAATATATACCTTGCCTTAAAATTCAATTCTTCTGAAATATTTTTCACCTATACAGTGCGATGATTTATCATAACTTATTCACAAATACAATAGACAAATGATCTACCATTGTAAAGCATAGAATCTCCTCTTTCATCTGATATTACTTAGATTATTCCTCATTCATGCATGAGTGAGCGAAAACAATTTGAAGAGAGGATACCAAAAAGTCATTTGGCGGGCTGTATCTGGGTTTCAAAAAGAAAACCACAGTTTTAAAAATTTCAATATCTGCTCTTTAATTTGATACCTCAATTACAGAAAATGGTCAAGAAAGAACAAAGTTCTGGTTATTTGAAATAAGGCTTGAATTGAAATGGTCATTTAGGGTCAATGAACTTTGGCCGTGTTGGGGGTATTTGTTAAATTACTATCCTAACTCTGAAAGTTTATGGATCTAGTTCATAAAACTTGGACATAAGAGTAATCAAGTATCACTGAACATCCTGTACGAGTTTCAGGTCACATGACCATGGTCAAAGGTCATTAAAGGTCAATGAACTTTGGCCATGTTGGGGTTATTTGTTGAATTACCATCCTAACTCTGAAAGTTTATAGATCTAGGTCATAAAACTTGGGATATAAGAGTAATAAAGTATCACTGAACATCCCCTGTGAGTTTCATGTCACAAAACCAAGGTCAAAGGTCAGTTAAGGTCAATAAACTTAGGCCATGTTGGGATAATTGTTGAATTGCCATCATAACTTTGAAAGTTTATGGATAGAGTGAATGAAATGTGGACATGGGTGTAGTTGACAAGTCTTAAGTCACCGTTCAAATGTCATTCATGGTCAATGAACGTGGTATTATGTCATTACATGAATGGTGTTTTTGTGAATGATTATTTTACAGTAGTTTTTAAAGTTAGCACTGCTGCTATATTAAATCGCGTAATGCAGGCGAGACTGCCAGAGGCGTTCCACTTGTTATATACATTACCATAAGAAATACTATGGCTCAACTTACCCCAGTTCGAACTTAATGCGATAATTTCGCATCCACACATTTCTTATGCATCCATCATGTAAAATACTATGACAAGAATGAGAATCCATACCATGACTAACAATGTTGTTCTTATGTCTTTATTATATTAAAAGATGTGTGTGTGTAAAAGCACTTATCTATTTCACACACTTTTTTACTTTTTTTGCTGAAATCTGTATTTTTCCCTCTAAAAAAGTACTTTTTGTTTCTAAGTTGGAAACAATGTGGTGGGGTTGAGGGTTATGTAATAGGTCATCAATACATGGCACCACCACATTGTCTGACCCATTCACTATTGGACTGGAGGTGGTGGCTCAACTTGCCCCTATGCTCAACTTAACCCGCCTTCCCCTACAGTTGAATACAAACAATCCCTCATTCTTTTTAAGGTAATATTGAAGAATTTTTCCGGGGGGGGGGGGGGGGCACTTACATTGATGAGTGGATACCATTCGCGACCAAAAAAACATGTAAAAAGGATGTCTTTTTCAAGATAGGGCATGTTACGTACGTAACGTAATAAGGGTGTCAAAAACACTAAAATAATGAAAAAAGGCTATCTTTGCTAGGAAAGCTACATGTTTAGGGTCAAATTTAGGTGTAAAAAATTAAGACTAAAATGTTTTATAAAGGATGTACTTTCTGCCCCAAGAGTCAACACTACGTGTTTAGAGTACGATTTGCGCGAGATGTGGGAGGTGGGGTTGTACTAAACCCAATGATGTTGTTAAAGGTAAAACCGACGGCCGACGTCCGACACATTACAATAAAAATATCGCTGTACTTGTTTAGGGGGTCAATTCAGGGATTACTTGGCAAGAGTATCGTTTTGTTTCCAATACTTGTTAAGGGTAGGGTTTCACACGCCAATACTTGTTAAGGGGTGCATTTTCAGAATATGGAAAATACATGTTTAGGGTGCTATTCGAGACCCCATGGTCGCGCATGGTATCCACTCGTCAATTAAAGTGGCCCCCCTGGGAGAATTTGAAACCATCCTTGTTTATCAGCTTGTTAATAATTCTCTCTATCCAAAATAACTGCTGGTAGGCCATGGGCCATGGGTATTTTTCCTTTCAAAACGTTTCAGTTGGAACTTGAGGTATTTTTGATACATTGAAAAAACGAAGAAAAATACATAGGCTGGAAAATGTCTTAATCCCACAGTCAACCCGCTGCAGTTTATAGCAAAATGTGTAATTTAGAACTCTGGTTTCATCATGCTGCCTAGTTATTGTACGGGCCGTTCATGTAGACATGTGCACTGCAATTCACAGCGGGGAAATGCGAGTGCTACAGTCGAACTTCGAGTCGATTTGGTCAGTAATAAACAGTATTATTATTTCTACTCTCAGTATAACGTATCCCTGGAAAGCTCTTTGGATGTCAGTCACCTCTCTTAGTTGTAAATCATCGAAATAAATGAATATTCAATAATAATATCCTAAAAATTACCAAAAAAGTCGAGAAAAGTGTAGACTGGCGGGTCGGACTGAAACTGAATATACAAGCAGAAAAAAGTTGCGTTGCCAATTTAGCTGTATACACAGATCGTTCACAATGCGCTGTAAAGCTACGCTGCGGGTCTGTATTATGATGAAAATATATATTTATAACCGTTTTATTCACAACAAACAATTGAAAACGAACATATAGACTAGTCTTGATAGAATTCTGGTAGAATAGCATAATATTTCGCCTTGGACCAATTCTAAGAAATTATAGTAATCCCTTTTCCAAAGTGACAAGATGTATAGTTTTATGTCCTTTTATGAATGCATTTTTTCTGGCCCTGCGTTTCGATCCCTGTGTTTCTGTGTCTGTGTGTAGTTAAAGAGAGAGAAAGAGAAATTGAGGGGGTGAGACGAGAGAGAGAAATAAGAGATTATACTAAAGAATAATAGAGACGGCGAACGAGGGAATATAAATGTAAATGCATAATATTAATTTTGGTAAGTTCAATGGAAGATTTAGTTTTCCTAATAACATTACCATGTTACTTCTAAAATGTAATATTTTCCATTGCAAAATATGATTTTGTACACAGAAGAAAGGAAAATATATGGATATTTTAAGAATCTGATGAATATATAATGTGTGCTTTTTATTATTTTGTGAACAGAAATTTTCAAGTTTTATTCATAATAATGAAGACCAGGGGAAGGTGGATGGATGAAGACTTATATGTTTCTTCTGACAAAGTGTTCTTTATCTGACGGTACTGATGGATATTATTGTCAGACAACAAAATAATGATGATGAAAATGCTTTCTTCTTTGAGAAGAGGAGGGAAGAATACAGAGGGAAAGAGAGGGAATGCGAAGAGGGAGAAAGAATTTGTATGAGGTGTAGATACAAAGTGTTTTTTTTTTCAGAACGGAGAAAATTACAAGAAGAGAGAGAGAGAGAGGGAGGGAAGACATGCAGAAGAGTTGTACTGGTAATTAGTTGGACAGGCTATGCCGGTGAGAGGGAATAGTTCGTACCAATGTTACTAAAGACAGTGATAAATACGTATTGATTAAAATTTGGAGGATTTTAGTATCATCACGATAATCATGATTATTCAAAATTGTTTCACCATCCTTTAGTAAACTGAAATATATGACCCGCAGCCCTTTCATCCTGGAATAATTCTAGGGACATTTATCTTTCCATTTTTCCCTGTCTCTATTTCACTTTCCACTGTATAATCTCTCATTTCTCACTCTCTTTTCAACTACACACAAACATACACAGAAACACAAATATCAAAAGGCAGGACCAGACAATGCATTTATATAAAAAGGGTTATGCCTTCTTCTTGAATGGAATATATCTTGTCACTTGACAAAGGAATTGCTATCATTTCTTAAAATTAGTCCACGGCGAAATGTTATGCTATCATACCAGAATTCTATAAAGACTAGTCTATATGTCCGTTTTCAAGTGTTTGTTGTGATTAACAGTTTATACACATGTAAATACATATTTTATCATGATGCATAATACAGGCGCACTACTAACGTGTAGGGGAGACCGGGGTTAGTTGGAACACGGGGTAAGTTGAAACATTGTATAAATTTTCTTTAACGTCTTTAAATAAATTTCTGCAATACTGCCCTCAATTTATTGTCATTATCAACAGCCCTCCACCATCTTACAGACAACACATGTGTAACAAGCCTGGTGAAGTTAGAAAGGATTTTTTGGTTTTTGACCTTCTGAGTAATTTTTTTCTCTTTCAGAAATGTTTTATTATCTCAGAGAAGTTTATAAATCAAGTTGGCCTGTTTGGGGGTATAATAGACACTTGTACCAAGCTACAAAATGAGGTTATTAATATGCAATGGTGAAGTCCCTTTTTTGTGCTGTAAGCTTCTTAACATCAAATGGGCCTCCGGGGTTAGTTGGAACAAATTTGAAGGGGCTAGTTGGAACATGTTCCAACTTACCCCAAACATAATTATGAATAAAAACATTGGATATGAGAAAAAATAAATAAAGTATTTCACACTCTTCTGAACATGTATTGTATACCATGCTTGTCTTGTTTATCACTTAGGTCTGAGTGTGCATTTAAGGCCTATTAACCATATTAACCCTTATCAAACTCGAGAAATTTGATCACTACGCCGTCGCGCGATTTTTTTTTACTACACTGCTCGCTGAATTTTTACTTTCAAGTCTTGCGCATCATTTGAGACCAAATCTGCGATGCCTGTGTGCGCGGTTTCGAAATTACGCAACATTTTGTACGTGCATGTCGGACCCGAAATTGCTCAAAAACGTGATTCCATGTACAAGGTCAATGCAAATTGTGTTTTTCAACCAAAATTCATAAATGTATTATAGATTTATTTTATGCTATTTATGATTGCAAAAGAGTCCCGATAATTTCATCGGAAAAACAAAGGTTAGAAAGAACAAAGAAATACAAATAAAAAATAAAAAAATACATAAGAAACTATATTTTTAGCAAATTTTGGTGAATATTTGTTATAAATGTGAAAATTGATACTCTCACCAAAAATAAACATTCTATTAGCTTAATAAATAGAGTTAAAGGCAAAAAAATCCAAATAAAAAAACAAATTTAGGGCAAATTTCATATGCTTATTTGCATAATTGATTAATGAAAAAAAATATAAACAATTAATTTTTGTCTTGTAAATTTGATGCTGAAGTACATGAAATTGCTGATAGTACACAAACCAAAAAGTGACAAGGAGACCACCGACAGAATACCGCTTGTGACCACCTTCCATCCCAATCTACCCCCTCTCCGCAAAATCCTGTTTGATAACCACCACATTTTACACACTTCTGATCGTCTCCAACAGGCCGTTCCCGATACTCCCCTTCTAGCATACCGACGCCCACCGAATCTCAGGGACCTCATTGTTTGTGCTGAAGTGCCCTCCCTCACTAACCATTCTTCTCCCATACAGCATGGCACCTTCAAATGCACCAGCAACAGGTGCATCATATGTGAAATACACCTTCACAAGGGCGATACTTTCACCAGCAACTCTACCAGCCTGTCTCACCAAATCAAGGGCAACATCACATGCACTACCACTAATGTTGTATATCTCATCACTTGCAGAGTTTGTAGGGTACAATACATAGGGGAAACCAAGACCACACTCAAGAAACGATTCTACGGGCACAGATCCACCGTCAACACAGCAAAGCTGGACACTCCAGTTGGCCGCCATTTTAACCTCCCCAACCACTCCATCACTGACATGATGCTACAGGGCATCGAATCTTTAGGTACCCGTCCTGACTCAGTCCGTACTAGCAGGGAGAAGCTCTGGATGAGACGACTTCGCACCACCCAACCTCATGGCCTGAACATCCAAGAGGGGAACGACTGATTTTTCTTTCCTATCCACTTTCAATTTATATATACATATAATTTTTCCCCTCAGCTCTTTTGAATAGTTACATTATAGTTTCTTACTCTACTTTCCTCCCATATCTCATACAAGCTCAGCTCCAATTTTTCCTTCCTTATTCAGGCGATATAATAATTATTATATATATATATATATATTTGTTTTTTCTCCACTCACCTCTTTTAGATTTACCACATTTGCTTATTTACATGTATACTATGGTTTCTTCATAATACACCCCTCTCTTCTATATTTGCTTTTACCTTTTTAGGCAATTTGCTTCCTCTTTTTCACATATACAGGTTTTTTTTTTTTTTTTTTTTTTTCCTACTATAATTTTATAGTCTTATGTTTTTTTCCCGTCACACCTAGCGGATTACAATATCAGTTACACCATATGTGTATTTATATATTTTTTCATATACATTTCTTTTTTTGATATATTTATATACATATCACTTATAGATACATATTTACACTTACCTTCTTCTCTTAGTTTGTTTAATGCTTTATCATATATACTTATATGTCTTTTGCACATTATCAGTTGTTCCCCATTCTTTTTCTTTTTTCCCCCACTCTTATGCACCAGTTTATTAAGCCTTTCTTTGTAACCTGTTTGACCCACCTCTCACTAATTCTCTTGTTTTTCATCCCATTATCACTGTTTTGTTCCAGATCCTGTTTGATGTTGCCTGCCTCATTATTTTAATCCCTCTTGGCTTGAGGTCTTTTACTGGCCTTTCTTACACTAACTTCCCTTTGTGTCTGCCTACTCCTTTTCTTTCATCCCCTTCACTAACCTGATTGGTCTTCTCTACTCACTAAATGCCCCTTTTGTCTCCTTGTTTCTAGTGTTGCTGTAGCTTGTTTGTGGTCTATATTATGGTTGTTCCACCATATATGTTTGTCATTTTGCCTCCGACGAAGATTCTGCTAGGATCGAAAGCTTAGGCCCCTTTTTGACTTTCTAGTACACTTAATTGTATGTAAAATCAAACACACCCAAATATGCGGAATTCTACTACACAGTCTGCTTGTGTGAGTGGCTGTGTAATAGAAAACATAAAGTTCAACAAATCCACACTTTAAATATGTTGAACCTGAAAAAATAAAGCAAATAGACTAAAACCATGTAATATTACAGTTTTAAGTAGTTTTAGTATAATTCTTGCTTGACCATGCAGTCTTCCAACTTACCCCATACCATGTTCCAACTTACCCCGTATTGGGGTAAGTTGGAACGTTTGCGATGGTCTTGTTCAAGGTGGATTTTTCCAGTAACCATAATAGAGTTAAAATGTTATGGGGTACATTTGAAGCCCTTAGATATATGCTTCAAGCTGATATATTGATTGTTTCTCGAATAAAATCTATTTGGATTTTACAGCCATTTTTGTCAAAAATGTTCCAACTAACCCCGATCTCCCCTATACAGCTAAATTGGCAACGCAATTTTTTCTGCTTGTATATTCAGTCCGACACGCGAAGCTACAATTTTCTCGACTGTTTCGGTAAATTTTAGGATGTTATTATGGAATATTCATATATTGCGATGATTTACAACTAGATGTAGGTGATTGATGTCCAAAGAGATTTCCAGGGATATGTTATACTGAGAGTAGAAATAATAATACTGTTTATTACTGACCAAATCGACTCGAAGTTCGACTGTAGCGCTCGCATTTCCCCGCTGTGCAATTGCCAGGGATGCCACTTTTCCGTATTTATACGGAATTCCGGTTTTTTTCCTGCTATCTGTCTTATTTCCGTATTTCCGACTTTTCCTGTTTTCTGTGTATTAAAAAAAAACGGAAAGTCTTCCTTTTTTTCCCCCTATCTCTCCCGATTGCGATGCATGTCGATCGACCGAGTGAGAGATATTTCCCCGAGATATTTGCTTTTATACAGTACATAATTTATAAACGCGCGCACTGCCTACTACGTTCATTGAGTTATGCTTTTATCAAGGCTTTCTGATTAGAATTATCGATATCCTGGCCAATCAATGCGAGCGACAAGTTCCGAACGCATGCACATAGACAAGCGCAAAGTAGCGGCACGAATCGCGGTATAATAGCGACTGGTAAATACGTCTGTACAGATGATGACGTCATCCAAGATGGCAACTTACGATGACCAACGAAGGAATCGAGGATGACTAAGTTTTGATCATCATTTGAAAGGAATTAAAGGTAACTGCGGTCTAAGGTACGATGTTTCTGAATTTTATATATTTTCTCGTAAGTTTGGATGTAATTATTTTTTTATAATGTTACATTTTATGTACCAAAAACGATCCGAAAATCGGGTTTCCGCCGAATGTTAGATCTAACGTTACTGCTGCATGCTGATACGGAACCCAGGGAGCTCCGGCCCCTTGCTCCTTGGGTTACGTATCAGCTAGCCCCGCCCGCTTTGCGGGCCGGAGCTCCCTGGGTTAGCTGATAGGTTGTCTTTATGTACGGGCCAACAACTCTTCAGTCTATGTATTGGGAGTGGAGCCAACGCGGTTCAGCTGAACAACCAAAATACAGAGACTGAAGCTTTTGGTCTAGCGTTCTATGAGAAACACACAACTAACTACCGTCAGTTTTTCAAACCTAATTGACTTCAGTCATCGATCACAACAAGGTAAGAAGCCACTTGGTCCTCCCCCCTCCCCTAAATTTGAGGTGGGGGCGGACCCCCCCCCCCTTCCTATTTTTTTTTTTTTTTTTTTTTTTTTTTTTTTGCTTGTCCAATTTTTTACCTGTGACATGTGTCCATCCCAAAATTAAAGGTGGACCCCCCTAAAAAAAAAATTTCTTGGACACTTATCCCGGCCCGCGATAAGTTTCAGTATTTTTGGAGGACACCTAGTGGCATCCCTGAATTGCAGTGCGCATGTCTAAATGTGCGGCTCGTTAAAATAACTAGTCAGCATGATGAAACTGGAGTTCAAAATTACATATTTTGCTAACTGCAGCAGGTTGACTGCGGGAACAAGCCATTTCCTAATCAATGTATTTTTCTTCGTTTTTCAATATATCAAAAATACCTCAAGGTCAACTGAAGCAAAAGTTAAAAACTAAAGCACTTTTGATCGTTCGGCCCACGGCCTATGGGCTTTAACAGCCAAAATACACATCTACATGTACCATCTTTGGACCCCTTCAAAATTTTGATGTTAACGGCTCCTTTGGTTGCTCATTTATATTATTTTTTATTCACTTTTGTATTTTAATACGTAGGCATAAAGGTGATAGCTTGGAAGTATTTTGAATCGTAGTTGGAGGAATAGAAACGTCCTTCCCTACATCATGTACATAAAATCTTGACAAGGATATAAGACCTATTTGATCTTCTGCATTCAAGTAATCATCATCATGCGTCAGCGATACTCTTGAAAGATTTAACTCTTATCTTGTTACTCCTTCTATCTCTGCTCCTCCAGAAAGACTACGGTAGAGGCCTTTCATAGGTACCTGAGATGCGTCCCTCTCCTTCAAGTCTTTCTAATTTCTTTTTTTCATTTGACTTCACCGGTGATGCTGGGTAATGAGACACAAATTGACGAGTGACATTTGCCTGAGGTTCTGTTCTGTTCTTTGTTGTATGTCGCTAATGACTTCATTCACTACAGTTCAAGTTATTCCAGTTGAAATGGCAGATTGTAGCCATGAGTTACTATCAAGAACAAATGTAGTTAGACCTTCTTTTAATACTTCTATGGAAGATGAAGAAGTTAATAGAGTAATAATATGTTATTTTTATGAATGATATGATTTCAGTTTGAGACACATTTACATGTACCATAGATCTTTTCCAGGCCAGAGTCTACTTGGGGTTAGTTTAGTATAATGTTATTCAAAGGACATGAAGAGCATACTATTTCCCCCTTTCTAACGGGGAAAACTAAACCCTGTACTGTACCTTTGGCTAGATGGCAAGTTAGGGCCATCTACAGTCAGGGGTTATACTTTATAGTCCACTTCTGTTTTGACACTGTTTTGGCAGAGTGAGTTAACCACACCAATAGTATGGTTAGAATATGGACAATGGCTGGTGCCAACCCTCTTCCTAGGCTTTAATTTTAGCTCAGTAACCATAGAGATTCCTGCTTTCAAGGAATACATGTACATGTATATTTTACCAGGTACCCATTTAAACCTGGGTCAGGAGCAGCAGAATGCAGATAATAGCTGTTGCCAACCCCCTCCCCCTTCCCAGGCTATTAGCTCAGGAACTGTAGCGGTTTATGCTTTCAGGGAATAGATCTAACCAGGGCAAGATAACACAAAGGTTAGCAAGTAATTGCTCCAATGAAATGGCCTATCACGACCATTGTTGCTTGTGCATTTTGCTCATTAGACCTAACTATGGACCAATCAGAATTGTTCTTTCAAATTAGCGATTTATCGCTAACCTTTGTGTTACGGGGCCCAGGTATTACATGTAGTCTAGTTAAGACTAAAGCGCATAGAGAGTATTTCGACTAATATGTGCTAAATTAATGTCAAATATCATCATCATCATCATCATCATCATCATCATCATTAAGGCTAGTGGAATGTGGATGAAAGTTTGTTGAATGGCATAAATTTTCTTTCGTTGATTAGAATTCACAACCTCCGATTGAAAAAGAAAATCAAGAGGTATATTAAACCAATACACCTCTATGTGTGATCGTCTTCCACAGCATAATAAACATTATTAGAGTGTACAATCGACCTGTGAAGCTTATAAAATATGCAGTCACTTCCATGCTGTTGATGCACCGACGATTACACTTCGTAATTCCGAAGGTTCTTTATTCCAAAGGTTCGTAATTCTGAAACACGTAAATTGCCTATACCTCGATGTTCGTTAATCCGAAAACGTAAAAGGATTCCTTTTGAAATACGAACCTTCGGAATAACGAACCTTCGGAATATCCGAACCTTCGGAATTACGAATGTATGCGGCACCGACATGTACATGTAAATATAACTGCAAAGAAAAGTTTGTTTCTTTAATATAGAAGTTTGATTATAATGCTGGAGCAAGTGATACAACACTTTTACAATTATTTCAAAAGGTAAATGCTTTATTCATGAATGTAAGCTAATGAAGTGTTGCAACAGCTACATTCGAAAGGATAAGTTAACTCTTAACATGCCACTGTTGCAATTTGGCAACAGATAATACACATAAATCCGATATAGCTCAAGCTTGTCTCGCAAAAATGTGAATGGAAATTCATGAGTGGGACTACACACAAATGTTAGCTGGAACATTTTGCAGATTTTGCATCATAGCTTGAAAGAAGGCATCTCAGTCAATCATTTGCAATGGATATTTTTACTTATACTTTTCATAGGTAATATGAAAAGAACTGGAAACCCATGCATGTAGATATTTCTATCTTTCACAACAGAAGTGTCTCTGTAATGCTACACATTCACACCAATAAAATGGATTCTAATCAACATACATGTAGCTATTACATTAATACCAATGACAAACCATCTTTTAAATCAGTGTGACTGGAACCTAATCAAAATGCACAGGTCTGTAAAACTAGAATGGGTTCCATTGGCACTTTGATAATAAGTATATCATACAATATTTGACAGTTTTATTTATTTATGCAGCCATTTTAATGATTTATAATTTTTCTGTATAGGATGTATATTTCTATTTCAATTTGTTTAAATATTTGTCAATTCTCGCTACCCCAAATAGGAACAAAAATCTCATAATGCGCGAGGCGAGATAATTTTCACTCCGTCGGGTCGTCATCACCACTTCCGGTTCAGAGTCATGATCGCGCGAGGTTCGCGATATCTGAGTTTTCCACCACGCTGAAATCGATGCCAATCAGCGTAATATGTACAAATTATAATACTTTTTATTTAATTTGGTCAGTTTTGATTCCATTTGAATTATAGATTTAAAAAAAAAATACATTTCACGTGAAAATAATTTTTATTCATGTGTTTATTTGGTTATAAAAAAATTAAACAAAAAATGCATATCTTAAAATTTTGCATTTAGCGACCGGCCTGACATCACGATCGTATTCGACTAGACGCTAAATATATACAGCATTCATTCCGTTCAATTTTTCGTCGATCACAAAATGGAAAAAAAAATCAGTTTCGGAACTTAAAAAAATCTTAACTGACAGAGGAATACCGTGCAATGGAAAGCGTCGGGCAGAATTAGTGACTTTAGCAGAAAAGGCCGTTAAACTGTTCGTGAAAGAGAGGGTTGTGATCACGAACTTTCCGAACGAAAGCGACGTTGTGTTGTTTTGCATGACGGCACTGTTGATCTGAATGGCAAAACAGTGCATTGGACTTTCGAACAGGAAGTTGTGATACCGAAAAGCTATCCCATAATGCAATGCGCGTTACAGGGATTTTCCCGGATCTCGGCGAAATCGCAATTTGGGGTAGCGAGAATTCTGCTTTCAAGCTACGACCATGTCTTAGTCATCTTTTGAATTTAGAATCTTGAACATCCTCAGTACCAATACGCTTTATTACTATACTTCTAAAATAAACATGCCATTATCCATTACTGTATATAGTATGCAGTCATAGGAACTTCAGAATTACCGTAAGTTTTTTTTTCATGTATCAATTGCAAACTACGTCATGAAGAAATAGAAAATTAAAAGAGTGTCAAACTGGGCAACTGGAGGAAGATAGAAGATTTATCAGTAAAATCTGAGAATTGATTATGAATGAATTTGTATGGAGACTCACTCATTTGGATGGTAGTAGTGCCATAATTAATTTAATGACATCATAATTCACCGTTTGTACTTGTATGATTCAATCTCATGTTTATTGCATTTATGTGAATTTCTTGTTACATGCATGGTAAAAAGCTGTTTTGAATTTTATTCAATGCTGTTTTATACTGAACCTTAATACAGTAGTTAGATATTCATTTTTCTTCAGCAATGCCACAAAGGTAACACACGCAAGTAGTTGTTTAACGGTCTAAACAACCACGCCTAATTTATTGATAATCAAGTATTAAACATCAAACTTATTTTAAGATTTTAAACACTTGTTTAAATTGCTTAAACAGCTACTGTAAGGTTCATAATAATAGCATTGTATAAACATTTTAAACAGCAAATTGACTTGTGTATCATCATGATGTCTGGTGCACCTGTATGGATGTTCATGGCTAAGCAATACCAAGCATAATTTAATCTAATAATAACCATAATTAGCAGTAATAATTTGTTGATGTTCCTTGCATGGCATCCCCCTTTGCATCAAGGTTTGCGTCGTTAATCGACAAAGCTCTCCCGTGGTTGCTAGGGGTAACCGGCGGAGGTTGATGATGGCAGCTAATAGGCCTATTGTCATCAAGTAGTTTCCCAGCAATTTCAGCGATGGAAAAAAAGGCGTGCAAGACAAAGTCTTTTCATACCCAGAGCCTGCGAAAGGGTAACAAATTCTGCTTGACATTTCATAAAACTGTGAAGCCCAATTGAAAGTTAGAAATAACTGTTCTTTGGAACTGTTTCCCTGACAATGCATTATTAATTGCAGTAAAAGCACACAATTGACAATTATTTTTGCTGTGAGAGAACATTAACAGTGAACAAACTTTGCATCTCATTATAAATGAAAGTTAATTGTTCAGGAGAGAGAGGCAGACAAAAAACATGGTTGGCATAACAATGTTTCCAGGAAGCTTCATTTTAAGATAGAGAGCTTGTTTTGGCCTAGACTTCATATCTATAGCTAAAAAAGAAAAAAAAAAAAGAGTACATGTACATCTGGATGTGTACACTGCTAGACCAGTTGTATGCATGTATAACATTTTTAGCTATTCAACAACAGAAATTAAGCCAAAAATCAATAATATGCAGGGTTGACATTAAGATTGCTCAGTTATTTGTAACACATTTTGCGATGTTCTACATAGAAATTCATGTAGGTGAAATTTACTTTCAATGTGACAATGCAGTGAATTTTTGGTGGCAGTTTGTTGGTAGTTCAGGTTTGATATTACATGTAATTTCTTTTGTACTTTGAATGCTCTTCAATGTGAAAGCTGTTCTCTTTGTAATACAAAGTTTGTATGCTGGTTCGGCTATGTAGTCTTTCTTGACTATTATGACATGTTAAATTCTCATAGAATGATCTGTATCAAGGAATTCAATTTTGCTAGCAACACAATTATCAAATTGTCTTATAATTTAGTCTTTATCATAAATTGTTTCAATATTAAGACTAATACGTTTCAAAATTTCTATGTTCAGGTGTCTTCAACTATAATGTCCATTCCATGAGTTCTCTTGTGAAATTAATTGCACTGACTGTGATGTCTGTAAACAGAGAGGGCGCTAGATATGATACAGCTGGCTTTGAACTGAAAAAATATTGTGGTCTACGATATTTACCTTCCAAGCTGTTCAGTGTGTTAATTGTGCATGTATTTCTTCATGGAAATACATGATTGTAGGACACCAACAAAATTACTTTACTCGCCTATGAACATTGAAGTGTTGAATCAGTCACCATACATATACATATGTCCACCAATTACTTCTACATAATATGTCATGAGATACATGTACTTTAATGGGTTACCAGTTTTATTTCTTAAATGGCTCTGTGTGTAATGAAACTAGAAAGTTTGATCCTTTTTTGCTTAAGTTGTTTAATAGTTACTATTATTGTTCAGTCATCGCTGTTGTGTCTCTTTAAAGATGTTTTGATAAAATTTTCTTGAAAAAATCTCATTTATTTCTTTAATATCAGTCTTTTACACAGTTATTATCATTATTATCATTGTTTTATGTTGAGGTCTATTTTTGTCCATTTAATACTTTCCTTGATTATCAATATCAATCCTTCTGATTAATTGTTTCTCTGTCTCTTATTTTGCACCAGGGGTCTGTTTCATAAAGACTAATTTGTAAAAAATACACAGTTTCTGGAACAAGTTCATGATCAGCCAATCAAATTGAATAATTTCAGTAGATTTAAATTTGAATATTGTAAATTTGTTTTATATGGGTCCCTGTTGTAATTCTCTTTCTCTCTTGATTTTTTTTCACCTTTCAGTTATGTAATAGTTCAATAGTAGTGCCTCTATTGGTGCTCCTTGTGATTTCTCTCTCCCACTATCTCCTTTAATTTCTTTCCATCCCTCCCCTATTTCATGAAATTTTCAAAAGTCATTTTAATTTTCATATTTTCTCTTATGCTGTCTATATTTTTAATTTCTGATCACCACCCCTTGTTCTCCAGCTTCTATTCTCTTTTCCCCTTTGACCTCAAGTAGTCTTTATACAAGAATGTATAGCACTGTTGTAAAGAGATGGAAGAGGGGGAGGTGGGGGGGGGGGTTGAGGGGGATGAGGGGCCATCCTGTAAAACAATCTTTACAAATATGAAACCTGTCACACTTTTTAGTGAAATGACTTTTTTAACATGTCAAATCTACATATCAAAATTGATTACCTTTTGAAAAATATTGATTTTCAATTATTTATTTATTCATAACTATTTTGTCTCATTTGTATCATATGGGATAATTTGAAAATATAATAGCCTTCTCACTCACAATCAATCAGAACTATTGACCTATGCCCAGTGCTCAATATCACTTTTGTGCTTTATTTCATAACTGCTTTCATGATAAAGTGATTTATATAGCGTTTTCCCAGAAGATAAAAAGCGCAACTATTATAATCCAGACTCTATCCTGAGCTATACTGTTTCTTCAGCGGTGCCTAGTGCATTCAAGGAATAAGTCCTGTCAGTTATACCCATTTACCTCACCTATAGATCACTCTAAATTCTTCTTTTCATCGCATACATCTTTTGAACAATAATGTTTTTATTTCTCTCGTGCACTACATGTACCTCACCTATAAAAATAATAATACAATTAAATATCATCTATTGAAATTTATCCTTGTCAGAGGAGATAGAATTTATTTTCAAAAGAATTTGAAATAGATACATGCAGAATCAATTCTATTTATTTCAATGACAATGAACTTGTGTTTTGGTAAATATTTTCGTCATATTTTTTTAGAAATTCTGATAAGGTGTCTCTGAAAATTGAGTAGATTGTTTTTGTCTCGCCTGCATAGCAGAGCGAGACTATAGGCGCCGCTTTTCCGACGGCGTCAACATCAAATCTTAACCTAAGGTTAAGTTTTTGAAATGACATCATAACTTAAAAAGTATATGGACCTAGTTCATGAAACTTGGACATAAGGTTAATCAAGTATTACTGAACATCCTGCCTGAGTTTCAGGTCACATGACCAAGACCAAAGGTCATTTAGGGTCAATGAACTTAGACCATGTTGGGAGAATCATTTTCACAATCTTAACCGAAGGTTAAGTTTTTGAAATGACATAATAACTTAGAAAATTTATTGATCTAGTTCATGAAATTTGGACATTAGGTTAATCAAGTACCACTGAATATCCTGTGCGAGTTTCAGGTCACATGGCCATGGTCAATGGTCATTTAAGGTCAATGAACTTTGGCCGTGTTGGGGGTGTTTGCTAAATTACCATCCTAACTCTGAAAGTTTATCAATCTAGTTCATAAAACATGGACATAAGAGTAATCAAGTATCACTGAATATCCTGTACGAGTTTCAGGTCACATGACCATGGTCAAAGGTCATTAAAGGTCAATGAACTTTGGCCGTGTTGGGGGTATTTGTTGAATTACCATCCTAACTCTGAAAGTTTATGGATCTAGTTCATAAAACTTGGGATATAAGAGTAATCAAGTATCACTGAACATCCCCTGTGAGTTTCAGGTCACAAAACCAAGGTCAAAGGTCAGTTAAGGTCAATAAACTTAGGCCATGTTGGGGTAATTGTTGAATTGCCATCATAACTTTGAAAGTTTATGGATAGAGTGAATGAAATGTGGACATGGGTGTAGTTGACAAGTCTTAAGTCACCGTTCAAATGTCATTTATGGTCAATGAACTTGGTATTATGTCATTATATGAATGGTGTTTTTGTGAATGATTATTTTATAGTACTTAGTTTTCAAAGTTAGCACTGCTGCTATATCAAATCGCGTAATGCAGGCGAGACTGCCAGAGGCGTTCCACTTGTTATAATATATTTTGCTTTTTGTAGTCTCATTTTTTCCCTCTCAATCTCATTCCCAATACTTTTATTTATCAACTTTCTCTTTCTCTCTCACCCTTTCTCACCTCTCTATGCACTAGAATCAAATATTTGAGTGCAATGTGCCTGTGCACGTTTTCCAATCTATCGAAAGTGCAGCAAATAACAATTCCAGCTTGAGAGCATGCAGATGCCTAGTGTGAATGAATAGGCTTTGTGAACATTAATAGGAGACATCAGAACGAACATGGATCCCCTCCGCTTCCCCCGCACAAATGTCTGGATGTTTTTATTTTTCACACCATTCCAAAAGGTCACAATTTTATTAAAGTTTGGCTGCCCCTTGTATTTTTATGTCTGTGTGGATAAGTGACATTCTCTGTATCATCCACTTTTAGAATCCATCCCTGATCTGTCCTCTTATTTTTGAAACCAATATTTCAGAAATTATCATAGTTGTGTATACTCTAGTTGGCTTGCCTTTTATGGGAAGATTTCTATCAAGTCTCGGAGTTTTGTACTGTTTGAATTAGTCACATTAAAAGAACTCCATTTATTACTGAATTAAATTGTGAAGCAGGTTCGCGATCCATATATTATCTAGCCGTTGATTTATGGTAACATAACAAATAAACATGTATGGGATCAACTGGTTACTAAAAAGTAACACAAATGACTTGTAATAAATATTATCTATTTGGTTTTATGTAGATTACAAAAAAAAGAGTCTGATGGGAGCAACAAAAAAGAACAAAAAAACAACAAAAATGGTAAACATTGAATTAATTCAACTCATTTGAAGCTGTGCTAATTAGAAATAATGAAAAATTATAAAAATCAAATTTTGTGCATGAAACTATTAACATTAGTATGAAATTACCATGAATAGTGGTCATTGTTTAAATAAAAGCAAATTACTAGTTTTGCTTATTTTAAGCAGGTTTCACAATCACAATCACCACTCTTTTCTATATAATATTATATAATATATACGTATATACAGTAGCTATAGTACTCTAAGTAACAGAGTGAGAATTCAGCTGCCCATGTATATAAGGTAAATATTGAATGGGAAAAAAAACAGAGGTGTTCCATCTAAAAGCTATAATGACTTTTTCTGGATTATCCCATTACAAGGCATTAAATAATAATTGTTGTTCATTGCCACATAACAGACAATAGTAAAATGCGATGCCTCTTCCTTCCTGTCCTATACCATAAAACATGAATGTGCATGCTATAACGAGGTTAGAAAGGTGTCTCTTCTTAACCAATTAATCATGTGTCTAGTGTCTTTCATGTAAAAACATGATCATAATTCAGGCAGGCAGCTGCATGACTGACCAAAAGTATCATAAGCATGAATGATTACCCCATATGTGGTTCTTTCTTTGTATACCCCCTTTTTATTAAAACATGCCATTAAGTTCAGAAAGGTGTTTCTCGTTAACCCATTAATCTTGTTTCTAATTGCTGTTCATAGAAGATCATTATGATGGTAACCTATCTTTCAGACATGCAGCTGAATTTATACACTTCCTATGTTAGAAAATTTTGAGCTAATTTAAAGGAGATAAATATATACCCAACACACCATCAATTCCTACACCAACAATGGAATGTGTGTCACAGCTTCTAAAGATTTTTAAAAGAAATTAAGATATGAGCTTGATAATGAAGGATAGGTTATTTAGATTATGACTTTCAAGGAATTACATATATGTTTTTTTTTAGGATACTTTATAATTCTTAATGTTCCAAAGTCGGCAATCATTTGTACCATATGTTTTGCTCTTAATGGGGCCAGGGAGCCTGCATGCCACCCCAATAATGGGTTGACAGGGAATCTTTCTTCATGGCCCAGCATGTACGTAGCTAGCGCAATTGCATATTTTGGTTGTATCGATGCACCTAGCTTGAGCTAAATTCACCATCTCGTCCTCAAACCCGTCTTAGAATACTTGTAGGATGGATTTTTAACCCAGTCTGGAAAGCATCTAATTAACAATCAATAACAACCGGGGTCAAGTTTCCTTGTCTCATCAATTTCTTATGTACCTTCCATTCGAACGGTGGAAAGCTGTACAAATTTCATCATACGCACCATTTCGATAACACATCTTTCAGGTAGATTAAACGTGATATTGATCGTGAAAATCAACTGAGTAAATATTTGATGCTTGTATAACCGTTATGGGGGTTTATAGATGGAATCATCGGGGTGACGCTTGTAGGGTTGATTCGTGTGATATATGTATTGAAGAACAATTTAAAGTCTTGTCAAAACCATTGAAAAGCTGTGAAGAAGCTGGATGATTTTGATTTTCTTTTTGTAACAAAAATTTCTGTCTGTGCATGTGCAATTAAATCTATCTCTTTGAAATGACAGTATTTCAATCTCTCTAGTTTGATGGGCTGCTCTTTCTAGTTACATTTAGTTGTATGAATGAAAGATAATTAGTTTTTGTTTCGCCCACCAGAGGTGAAGGCGAGACTTAGGGATCCAAATGTCGTCCGTCCGTCGTCCGTCCGTCACGAACCTTATGACACATAACTCCACAACCGTAAGTTGCTTTTCAAACAAACTTGGATGGTAGATGGACTTGGGGGACCTGCATGACATGCTGCAGTCGGAGGTCACATGGTAAGGTCAAAGGTCATTTTCAGGTCAACGTTAAAGTTTACATGCAAGACTCTCTTATGACACTTAACTCCGCAACCGTAGGTCTCTTTTCAACCAAACTTGGATGGTAGATGGACTTGGGGGACCTGCATGTTATGCTGCAGTCGGAGGTCACATGGTAAAGTGAAAGGTCATTTTCAGGTCAACATTATAGTTTACGTGCAAGACTCTTATGACAAGTTTTATTCCATCCCAGTCATTTCACAATGAAGTTTCGATACAATTCTGTTGCGTGCCCTCGCAAATCACGATATTTCTGGTTATTTTCATAAGTGGGCGAGACACAAAATCGCTTTTGCCTTGTTGTTTACTTATTTTAACAAATGATAACTTTTGATGATTTTGCTTTATCTTCAAATTACAAGGATGTTTAGTTCTAGAGCTTGTTCAAGAAAATATGTCGATAAAGGAGATCATGTAAAAAAATCTCCATATATGAATAGTTCATTGTTGTAATTCATTAGTCATTATTTTGTCACAATATAATCATCCTTTGACATCTATTTTCTTGTTTATAATCAGCCATTATTGTCTCCTTATATTCAGTCTTATTTTCCTATTTGTTTTTCCTACCTTATGATGTTCTTCTTCATGTCTTCGTCCAATTCCACTTTTCCTCCACTTATCTCTGTCTCGAAATCTCCATATTTCTCAATCTTTATGCCCTCACTCTTTTCCTGAATATTATTTTGTATTGATGTTCTCTTTTTTTCCCCAACATTAATTCCCTCACTTTCCACTCTATTTCCCATGCATGACAGTGGTTTGTAGTACAGTCACAGAGGAGGAAGGAAATGCTGTGGTTTGTTTAGCTGTGGTAAGTCCATTACATGTATGTTACTTGTTCATTTTCTTCTCTTGCTTTTGCCTCCCTAACAAGAGTAAGTAGATAAAGAACATTTTCTAGTTGAAAAAGTAGTTACTTGACCAGGATGAGGTGGACCGATGCTTGGTTAACCTTTTTTTGCGTAGAGGGTTGTCCCCATTTAAAAGGGTCAGCCGAATTCACCTCACACTCGCGGCAATCGCTCTTACCATCCTCCCTCAACTGTGCATGATTTATTGCATTCTCCATCCTCGACCCATCCTTCCTTATCTTCTCCACTTGCTTCTTCTGTATCTTTGCTCCTTGAACTGCCCGACTCTAACTCAATAGTCCCTCTAAAAATTGCCTATCGTGCCTCTCAGAAATGTTTTAACCAACCTACTGAGTTGGTTAACAACCTACCAAATGTTTATGAAGAAAAATCTCCAGTTGTATTAATAATCATTTTCTTTTAACCAACAGTTGGTAGATTCATATGTTAACCAACCTATTATTTTCAGAGACTGCTCCTTTATACCACATGTCCATACTAACCAGTTGTGAACCTAGCAAATATTGTCAAGAGGGGCAAAAATTATCTGACAATAAAAAAAAGAAGTCTTCAAAATTCTCTTAAGGGGCACTCATCCTCCCCAGCTCTTCCCCTCCACCAAATTCCCAGTCTTCTTCATATCTATCAACTATTCTTTTGTGCAAAATAATGAAATACAGCGACGATGAAATGCAAAAAATTGAAATGAATTCTGTCAGGTTATCTGCAACAACCCTTTGTAAAGTTAATTATATCTTTGTTCATGTAATAGGCATCTTCCTGTGGCTTGCGGGTTTGAAAAGAAAATCTACAGATTGATTTTTACGGCAGTCTGTAAATCTGTGTTGCAACAAGTATTATATATATAACCACAATCAATAAATGTATGCTCAGTGAAATGAAATTAAATGAGATTGTGAGTTTAATGTGGTTTTTACTATTTGGTTTGAGGTTTTTTTTGTGATGAGAAGTGTTGTAGTGATTATTAAATACAGCCCATAACTAGGGCCGCATAAACACCTAAGTGAATGATGAAATTTTATTGTCAGGGAGATCCTGCTCTATACTTATTTTCCAAAATTTGCGAAAAAGTAATAATTGATATTTATGACCCGACCTTGTTAGTCATCAGTTTTTTAAACTATCAGCAAAATATACCTGATTGTTTTTATATGGCAACAGACCTCTAAATCACTGTGAAATTGGAAAATGGATTTTTTTTTTTGACCTGTCCAGATTCTTGATTTTATATGGTTTTCTTCTTTTGATGGGTAATTTCTGTCAAAAATAGAACTACAGTATGTCTACATCTTATTGAGATGTGTAGTTTGGTGCCAATCTTTTAATATCTGTTTAGAATAAAACAACTTCTACTCTAATTCTGACTTTAAAATCAAAGTATGCATTGATTTTTGTCGAGAATGAAACTGGGTACAGTTTCATTTTGTTGTCTCGCCTGCATAGCAGAGCGAGACTATAGGCGCCGCTTTTCCGACGGCGGCGGCGTCAACATCAAATCTTAACCTAAGATTAAGTTTTTGAAATGACATCATAACTTAGAAAGTATATAGACCTAGTTCATGAAACTTGGACATAAGTTTAATCAAGTATTACTGAACATCCTGCCTGAGTTTTAGGTCACATGACCAAGGTCAAAGGTCATTTAGGGTCAATGAACTTAGACCATGTTGGGAGAATTATTTTCAAAATTTCAACCGAAGGTTAAGTTTTTGAAATGACATCATAACTTAGAAAGTATATGGACCTAGTTCATGAAACTTGGACATTAGGTTAATCAAGTACCACTGAATATCCTGTGCGAGTTTCAGGTCACATGACCAAGGTCAATGGTCATTTAAGGTCAATGAACTTTGGCCGTGTTGGGGGTATTTGTTAAATTACCATCCTAACTGAAAGTTTATGGATCTAGTTCATAAAACTTGGACATAAGAGTAATCAAGTATCACTGAACATCTTGTACGAGTTTCAGGTCACATGACCAAAACATGACCATGCTCAAAGGTCATTAAAGGTCAATGAACTTTGGCCATGTTGGGGGTATTTGTTGAATTACCATCCTAACTCTGAAAGTTTATGGATCTAGGTCATAAAACTTGGGATATATGAGTAATCAAGTATCACTGAACATCCCCTGTGAGTTTCATGTCACAAAACCAAGGTCAAAGGTCAGTTAAGGTCAATAAACTTAGGTCATGTTGGGGTAATTGTTGAATTGCCATCATAACTTTGAAAGTTTATGGATAGAGTGAATGAAATGTGGACATGGGTGGAGTTGACAAATCTTAAGTCACCGTTCAAATGTCATTTATGGTCAATGAACGTTGTATTATGTCATTATATGAATGGTGTTTTTGTGAATGATTATTTTAATATAGTAGTTTTCAAAGTTAGCACTGCTGTTATATTAAATCGCGTAATGCAGGCGAGACTGCCAGAGGCATTCCACTTGTTTTAGCTTGCTCTCTATGTGTCTGGCATTGAACTAAGTCCACATCTTCTTTAGATGTACAGTTTTTTCAATACCTTTATTCAGAAGAATGAAAGAAGAAGAAGAAGAATGGAAGAAGAAGAAGGAGGAGGAGGAAAAGAAGGAAGTTGATCTTCTGAGTAGTGTGGGGCAGATTAGGAGGAGAAAAAGAAGACATGTTCGTTGGAAAGGGACGATGGCAAATGTTCTACGTTTTACTTAAAACTAATATTAATTCAAAATGCAGCACTTTGTAGAGCTCTTTCAAATATAAATAGTTTTGTGTAAAATAATCTCTGAATATTAGACATGGATTAAAAATATAGCAGCACCATATTGGAAGTGGAAGATACAGATTACTGTACATTGAAGTACAAGAATGCACTTACGCCTGTATGATCCTGGGTTTACTGTACTTCTTTAGGCTGCTTAGATCTCCCTGCTCAGATAATTATGATCAATTAGCTAAGATGTATTCAAGGTTACAAGGATCCATTAAAGATGATTATCTGGCTTTACTCAGTGGAATAAAGACCTTACTGATGGATTGTTACACTCATTTACTCATTAGGATATTTATGTGATGATCTGCAGAACTGTTTCAACTGTCAATGCTCCAATTTAATCACTACAGTGCTAGAAAAGGTGGGAAATTAGTTCTTTTAGTCTTGTTTCTTACTTGAAAAATTCAGATTTTATAACATGAGTGTGAGAGTTCAGCTTTTAAACTGCTTCCTTTTTTTTTGTTTCAGCATATGTTAAGCTTTTTGAGGGTATTTGCTCTGTTAAAAAGTAGCCTACATGTAGATAGGAGCTTGCTCAGTTGTAGAATTTTTTAAGTTCCTTTATTTCATAGCCCTCTTATAGAGAAATTTGTTTTTTCAGGTGCGTGAAAGGGTGGAAGATGGATAAGATTTTCAATATATTCCAAACATCCCCTATCACTTAGATTATTGTTTCTTTTATTTACCTTTTTTATATCAATCTAAGTTAAAAATTTGAGTACCATCGGTTTCCTGCAACTATAGCTATTGCCAAGGTAGATTTCTTCTAGCAGCTAAAATTAATCATTAAAACCAGAACAAGGAATCCATATCAAACTTGATTTTTAAATGTTATTAATTCAGGATTTTTAAGCTCTAGTTTATGTTGAGGAATTCCAATCTTGAGGCCTGTCTAGAAGGCAATCTCCAAGGAAGGGATTGCCGTCATTTCGTTCCCCCGTTTCAGTCACTAAGTGATATAGAATGCACAGCTAAGTGCATCTCATTGTGAGGTTAATTTAGAAGAGTGACAATCCTGGAGGCAAATAAAATTCATCAAAATCTGTAATTTCACATTTTAGCTCGCTAAAGGGCAGGGAGTGATGGGGGAGGAAGGAATGAAGGAAGCACGGAGATGAAATGGATTGTATGTACAGTGGATTGAAAGAGGCAGACAGAGAGAGATTAGAAGAAAATATAACACAGATGAAGGGAGAGAGAGAGAGAGAGAGAGTGAGGCAATTGAGAGAAATATGGAGGGTTGTGATAGATATATATCTATCATAGATACCCCCCCCCATTTTTCCTTAAAATACTTTGCCCTGGTTTCTGTTATTTTGGATGAACAAATTTAGGTAAAATGAAGTAAAACTGAATGGTTATTTATGAATTTGTTAAATATTTTTGCTTTATTGAATCAGAGTCATCAGATATTTTAATCCATTATTTACTAAGAACTATATTATTCTATATATTTCTATATATAACTATACTATACTCTCCTTGCTTCTTGGACCCCTGTTAGACGAACCTAACAATTAGGGTTTATGTTTATGATTGATTGTATTGATACACATTCAGTCACACCAATCAACATTACAATCAATTTCAAAGCTCTGTGTTAACGGGCCCTCATGACAGTGTGCTTATAAATAGGAACAATATTCATATTTTTCAGCCTACAGTCATTGGTTATTCTGATAAGGTTATTTACCAGCTCCAGAAAAAAGTACACCCCATATGCCAGTGTCTCGGGGACATTTTGATTTTGGCCAATCTAATATTTCTCCTTTCCCCCCGCTTATTGTCGCCAGCAGCATCCTCTCTAGTAGTCGCTATATTTGAGAAATGTTTTGACCATAACCTGCTTTCGTTTGTACTCATTCTATTCAACACCTTTTTATTTTTTTTATTTTTATTATTAATATTGTCATTTTATTTCATTCTTTCTTTATTTATTTTTTTATGGGGGGGGGGGGGGAAGGGGCAAAAGTTATCCAGTTTTCAATTGCGAATATATTCATCATGTAATTATTATATATGGGTTTCCCTGTAGCCTTTTTGAGATTGATATTATTTTATGTTTAAGTTATCAATCTGTTTCAAAGAATTTTTTCCCAGCATGGTCTGTCCATTAAATTGATTTGGCTTTCTTGCTTTTTTTTTGCTTTAAATTCTACACATGTTATCTTTTTGATTAAAGTTGGTTAGAATAAAAATCGTCCTTTTAGAATGAAAATGATATTGATTAAGTCTTGGTATTAAAAATTTAATCTAGTATTGTAATACATTTAATCCTTTGGATTATGATAGAAATCACTTATTAATTAAATCAAATTTCATCCTTTTAGAATAAAAATGATATTTATTGAGTTTTGCACTTAAAATGGAATCTACATAATGCACACAATCCTATGAAATAAGTTGGTTTATGAGAGAAATGATGTACCACTCAAATTAAGGATGTTTCATCTCTCTCTAAAAATATTGCTCATGAATCTTTTAATGGAAGAAAAGGAAAGGGAAGAAAGGAAGAGACAAGAGGAGAATGGAGTGCATTTAAAGAGATGAAAGTGTAAGCAATTTTAGTTATTGTATTTGATCTTGAATTTTCATTATAAAGTAATCAAAATTAGGCAAACAGCATCCTATCTGAATAGCAGCCAATATAAACATGTACATTTCATTTTGTTTGCAGAGCAAAGAAAAATATCTTTATTTCAGTTGCATTTGTCCTCATGTAAATCCCCCCACTGAATAGAATAGGAGGGCACAAAGGATTGAATCTTTTTTTCAAATTAGATTCCGTTGACCTTGGAGTTGATATAATTTCACTGCCATTTCAGGAGTATTGTAATATCTGAATGAAATGTTCAATGCAATCCGATAGGCACTCGGTTAAATGATATTTGCACTTTGATGACATGGCAAACATTATAGATCATTAAGTTTTGATTGAGTATAACCCAAATCTATCCAATATCATCCATGCTTTAGCAGGTAACTAACAATGGAATAGAGAATGTCACATGAGCACCCACCTTTTGCATATTAATACCATTCTTTATATTTATATTTTCATCTTGTTTATATTAATGTGAACAGATGTCATGTTTTTATTTTTTATGCTACCATTGTGAATGAGGTGTATGTTCAAATACATGTCAATCAAACTATTGTTCTGTGAGCATTGCAATAACCAGGGAGATTTGTTTTCATTCATTGTTGAGTAGATAAATTAGTATTGAAAGGATTTAAGATTGAATTGAATTCTGTAAATATACATGTAGATGTACTCTACAATGGATACAATAAATATTTATTAGGAATGAATGCAATATTTTAAGAAGAAAATTCATGTGAAAAAAAATTGTTCCAGTTGAGCCACATACCGTGTATGCAATATTCATTTATAATTGAGCCTATGCTTGCCATAGTTAAGGTCAAAAGTGTGTTTTAAATTACATTGTCCATTTCAGAAATATATTATTTGCAAATCATGAATGGAACATGGAATACATGTAGTATGGCACATGTTATATCCTTACTTTCGATGCTGACAACTGTTTAGATTCTATCAGTTTTAGATCAATATTCATTTTGCTGATAAAACTGGAGATTACCTTAACAAAGCCTGAATAAGCATAGAGTGACATTTTTCTCTCTTAACACTCTTTTAACTGTTGGGGGGGGGGCAATATTCACGAAAAATTAGCATTGTACTAGCTATATAAAGTGAGTTAAATGCACAAACATACACAAAACACAAATTTAGGGGAATTTCATATTCTTATTTGCATAATTAAGATATGAGCTGTGCAATTAGTTTTTCAAAATGTTTACTATATAGTCTGGAAGTTTACATCCGGCTCTATGTGTGTGCAAATTTCCGCGGCGATAGCGCACTCAGCAGCTGAGATCTGAAGGGAGGTTAATTGACCCCCCAGTACATATATCCTGGCCCAGTGGCGGACCGTGACCCGGAGGAGACAAAGCATTGGAGGGGCACAGCGTTGTTCACAAACAATACAGTGCCCCTCCAATGCTTTGTCTCCTCTGGGTCACGGTCCGCCACTGTCCTGGCCTGAAATAGCCCAGTTAAATAAAGGTTACATCAAAAAGGATGCAGTTGAGACAATGCTCGGTGTTGTCATTTTTTCAAACATGTGCAACTGCGGTACTGGTAGCATTTTTTTTTATATGATGCAAGAAAAAAGAGCAATGTAGATACAATGCCTTGCTTAAGGCCATGCTGGGAATTGAACCCCAGATTTCTATGGTATAGTCTGGCACCTTAGACCACCCGACCACAGTAGTCTGCAGGCACAGACCCTGATTGAAAGTTTGATCAGCAAGTGTGTCTCCACGCAAAGACTAGCACATACAAAACTTGCTGAGCGAGAGGGCCTTCAGTACACAAGGCATGAGTGGGATGCACATTCAGACCTTAACTCGAGTGAAGGGATTGCCCAGCAGACTACGACCACAGCACTTCACGGCACCTCTTTATACCTAACCCCTTGCCATCATACACTCCATCTCTGAATCAGTGAGGTTCAAATGAGATTAATGGATTGAAGAAGATTCCAGTCAGGGGAATAAAGTTTGTAAGGTGTGCATCTTAATGCACTTCTTGTCATTTCCAAACTCAGGCACACAAAGGTGAACTCAAACAAGGACAACAACACCTCCAAAATAGAAGTCATTAGGCAGTCTTTTGAACCCTTCTTCCCTGATTTACAACCATGCACTGGGAATGCTCGCAAGACCTTTCACTTTCTGGTTTTCCTGGGAAGTGACGCTTGAAGAGAATTCTCATGAGACATATGTTGCTATCCCTCTCTCATCATAGAGCTTTACATGCTAGGTCATGTATAGTTAAACTGGAGAAATCTTATTGAGCAACATTCTTTTTCAAAAGTCTGAAAAATCAACAGGGTTCCCAGCCCATCAGGGAAATCAGGGAAAATTATTTTACTTTTTTCTAGTCAGGGAAATATCAGGGAATTTGATTTTAAAAAATACCTCAAATCAGGGTAAAATGCCTCAAAAGAGGGGAAAATTTGGGAATTTCGATCAGCCCAAAAGTCGAAAGCATGGTAGTCAGTCAGACTCTGTTATATTTTGTTGCATATCAAAACAATATCTATTGAATGATGGTTATGGTGGTACTAATTGTTGTTATACTGAAAATACATGTAATTCACTGCAACAACTTACGAAATATGCAAAACTGGGAATGGGTTAAATAATTATCAGGGAATTTTTAAACTTCATCAGGGAATAATCAGGAAATTTCGTTTTCTTGAAAAGCTGGGAAACCTGAATCAAGGTATATTTTATGCCAAGATCTAGTTTATGAATTATATTTAGTTCTGTTTTTTTTATGAAAAAAACAGAACATGCTGAAATCATGAGGTAATGTGCAGTAATTAGAACTTGAATAAAGGCCCTTCTTCTGACAAAATCAAGACTTTTGTTCCAGGCAAGGCAACTTTCTTTAATAGGGTACTGTATATTGCGGCACATTCAACTTTATCTCATGCAACTTTAAAATGATTCTGAATCCATTCTGGCTTTCTATATCCCAGACTAGCTGCTTCATTAAATACCCATGGTGATGTTTGGCCTGGTTTGGTTTTGTTTTGTTTACCGTATAGGTGTAAAAATCACAACAAAGTACATTGTACAAATATTGATAATAATTATACAGTGTGTCCCGGAAAAAAAGGAAACCAGGATTCCCATGTCTTTATTCATATATTTCATTTATATCATCATTCAATTCAATTATTTTTCTTTGATTTGATAATCAACCTAACATAAACACACATTAATGAGCAAGATGAGTTTGAAATTTTATGTCAAAATCAGGTTGCGCAGGAAAGGTGAATAAGATTAGTTTCTGGTATGATGACCATGCTGATTTGACAACTGGCTCATTAGAATTTCTTTAGTATTGGTGAAGTTTCTCTCACTGATCCCTGAAATGAGAGTGGATTCAGATTCACACGAGTTTCTGTGCAAATTTCTGACATGCCTCACTATTTATTGTTTGTAATCTGCCATGTACGAGCGATTTGCCAAGATGTTGGTTTCTGTTATTAATTAATTAAAGATAAGATTCCACTCTTACCATAAATATCAAATTTATAGTAAAAACATATTTAAAAATTGTGAAATCTGTCTCTGAAAACAGGATTCCTTTTTTGTGGGACGCACTGTGTAAACGCAAAAAAGATACAGCTGGATCACTGTATTCAGAGCCATTGATATAATGGCTCTGTTCTTCCTAGAGGTCTTTAAGGTTCAGATAAAAGCAATTATTGTACCAATGGCATATCATCAGTTGGTATGGAGTCAGTTTTGATAGTGTGACTGTAGTATTAGGGGTCTTTCTTTACCTTGTTTCTCTTCTGTCTGTATTCATACCCCAAGCTTACCATCATCAGCTTCAGGGTGCCTGTGGGGATTTAGGTCCACCATAGCTCTCTTCTCTTATTTTCCTCTATGAATTAATGATTCAGAAGTTTCAACTTGATCTAACTAGCTTGAATATCCTCTCTCTTGTATCTCTGGTGGGTTTATCTGGATGCATATCAGGGTTTTTTTGTCTCACCTGCATAGCAGAGTGAGACTATAGGCGCCGCTTTTCCGACGGCGGCGGCGACGGCGACGGCGGCGTCAACACCAAATCTTAACCTGAGGTTAAGTTTTTGAAATGACAGCATAACTTAGAAAGTATATGGACCTAGTTCATGAAACTTGGCCATAAGGTTAATCAAGTATTACTGAACATCCTGCCTGAGTTTCATGTCACATGACCAAGGTCAAAGGTCATTTAGGGTCAATGAACTTAGACCATGTTGGGGGAATCAACATCAAAATCTTAACCTAAGGTTAAGTTTTTGAAATGTCATAACTTAGAAAATATATGGACCTAGTTCATGAAACTTATACATAAGGTTAATCAAGTGTCACTGAACATCCTGCATGAGTTTCACATCACATGACCAAGGTCAAAGGTCATTTAGGGTCAATGAACTTTGGCCGAATTGGGGGTATCTGTTGAATTACCATCATAACTTTAAAAGTTTATGGATCTGATTCATGAAACTTGGACATAATAGTAATCAAGTATTAGTGAACATCCTGTGCAAGTTTCAGGTCACATGATCAAGGTCAAAGGTCATTTAGGGTCAATGAACTTTGGCCAAATTGGGGTATTTGTTGAATTACAGCCATAAATTTGAAAGTGTGTTGGTCTAGTTCATAAAACTTGGACATAATAGTAATCAAGTATCACTGAACATCCTATGCGAGTTTCAGGTCACATGATCAAGGTCAAAGGTCATGTAAGGTCAAAGAACTTTGGCCACGTTGGGGGTATTTGTTGAATTGCCATCATATCTCTATAAGTGTATTGGTCTAGTTCATAAAACGTGGAAATAAGAGTAACCAAGTATCACTGAACATCTTGTGCGAGTTATAGTAGTTTTCAAAATCAGCACTGCTGCTATAGGTCAATTCCAGCCAAAAGTTGCATTTTTCCATTTTTTTAAGTTTCTTTTCTGAGCAATTTTGTTTATACTGTTTATAAGTATACAGTTTAAGGTTTACAAAAGCATATTTATATTTACTATACCCTGATTCATTCATAAAATACACAATGTGCACTCTGTTGCACTTTGGTACTAAGATTTCATAGAAAGTGTACAACTTTCACCCATCTCTGGCTCCTGGCATGCAAAGGGTGCTGATGAAAAATTCCCCTGTCCATGTGACCTCCAAGCAGTAATTTACCATTACCTGTATTGTTTTACATGCTGCAGTGAAACGGCGAGGCACAAAATACATTGCAATGTGTGAATGTTCGATGTCCCATAAGTCACAGTTTTGAGCATTAAGTTTACCTCATATGCTGCCATAGACTCCTGCAGACAAGCATTGGACTTTTTTATCTACTACAGTACATGCCTGCATCAACAAATCAAGCTGCATCTGCATTGGACTTGAAATAGCTCTACTGGGGGGACATACATTTAAGTCCCATAAGTCACAAGTCCCATAAGTCACATATACAGTTCGTAAACCATGCCACCTTAAAGCTGTCCATGACAGCAAAGAGAGAGACAAAAATGTTTAAAAGCTGGAGGGTAGTCTGCTGACTGTCAGAAAAAACAGTCAGAATATCATAGGCAGTGCATGGGAACAAAAAAAACTTGCAATGTGTGCACAGCCCAGAAAGAAGGAGAAAACTGAATATGAGATATCTCGCTAAAATGCAAAGCTGAATACAGGTGAATTGGGTTTGTTTCACCCTAGCTTTTATTCATTTTTTAGGTCCAGATCACTCTCTTGGTTTTCTTGTCCCTTGAAGTATGCATCCACTGTTTTACATATGATGTGAACTTGGTATATAGTCCCATGGAAACTCGACCTATTGCAATGTCCCATCAGTCACAAATTTTGTAGTTGAGAGACCCTCTGGATCCTGTCAAAATAAAAGCACCAGTCTTCAGATGCATAAGGCTACCATGAACAGAGCTGTTAAAAAGGCACATACAGCACTCCCTACCAGCCCCTGTAAATGCCAAAAAGTTGTTCAGAAGCTTGCCATCAAGTTTTCTCAGAATCATTCCTGCCGCATGTCATTAGTAAGGAACATGCGCATATAGAGTACCGAATTGTGACACGGTGACATCACGATTTCATGACATCGAATCGGCCGGTTCTAAACTGAGTCGCAGCTGCACAATCGTCTATACACATTTGTATTTGCAAAAATGGTGATGTATGTTGTCCCTGGTTGTTACCATCATTCTGAGAGTCGTAACAGGGCACCGTTTCATAAAGCTATTCGTAACTTAAGAGCGACTTTAAGAACGACTGGTGATCCTTGTGGTGAATGTTATCATAAATTGGCAATGTTTTAGCGTGTATAAAGAAAGGATCACCAGTCGTTCTTAAAGTTGCTCCTAACTTACGAACAGATTTATGAAACGGCCCCCAGGTTCTTTTAGAACCAGGCCGCCATGACACCATGGCAACTGACGTCATTGCTTCGGTACTCTATAAATGATGATGTCCTTACAGGCATTCTGAATTTCTATGAAAGAGATGACATATCAACCCAAGCAGCTCGCAAAAAAGAATTTGTGATAGGGTTCACAAATGACATATTCTTAACCATTTTTTTTGTATTGCCTGAAGTGTATAGTTAATGAATCTTGTTCCCTTTGCCAAACCGTGTTCCATGGGGTTCCAAATTGGCAATTTTTGGCGGCCATCTTGGATTTTCATGAAAATCAATAAATTTTCATATTTTTTGCAGAGACAATGGTAAAATCTTCCATGTAAATGAATACGCTTTTTACTATACAAGTATAGATAGTAGAAATCGATTGCAATCGTTTTCTAGACAGTCCAGTTAATAATTTTTAAAAAAGGTAAGAATTTATGCCAACATTTTCATGTTTTTTGTCAAAAATTTGCATGTGCACTGATATCTGTTTTATCATAAACATCAACAATTAATGAAAAATATCAGCATTCGACACGAAAGAGAATATGTTAACGAGAATATTGATATACTTCATGGCAGTATTAATGTGTTAATTTGCTTATATGTAACACACTGAAAAGGTAACTTTCTTACCATACTGTACGAGACAGATAGAGAAAAGCAACATTTATTTGTCCCGTCTGTAACAAATATGTCCTATCATTATGTCCCATCAGTCACAACGGAAAGTGTGTACATTCTTATTCTAATTGTTCATTGTTCATCTCTTTGCTAAATATTTATGATTGTAATTGTTTATTGATTATTTTGTACTTATTTGATTACAGTTTTTAAAGCCTGCTGACAAGTTAAGAAGCTTTTTTTTTTTTGGGGGGGGGGTTAATGTTCCCTTTATATACATGAAGTGCATGAAAAGATGTTTCTGCCCTTTGTTGAATTTATTTCTGACACAATGGCATGAATTATTAAAGGTGTCATCTAATTAGGGAATATTTTTTTATGCTGAAATTAAGTTTGACTTAAAAAGTCATTGAGAGGAAATGTAAATTCCATGAAATGAGATAGGGTCCCATCAGTCACATTCACTTGTCCCATAAGTCACACACGATTGTACACAACTACTGAAACAAATGAAATGAATCAAGTCCAATTCAAGTACTGTTAGTGAGCCCTATCACTGGTTAATCTCCAAGCCCAAATCTAAAAACATTGTCATAAAACTGAGATAGTTATGGCACTTTGAACAGAAGAGCTAAATTTGTGTGGTCCATCGACGTCCCATAAGTCACAGTGACATTTCTGAAGATCTAGCACCCTATGCAACCAAGCTGAAAGCATACATTTTTGTATATAGTAAGTTTCAACATTCTTCTTATAGTTTAATAAAGTAAATCCATGTTTGTGCAGCTACTATTCCAGATATGCACTTCAGTTATGTGGAAAAAAGTATCAAATGTCCCATAAGTCACAATGGAATTGACCTATATTGAATCGCGTGATGCAGGTGAGAAGGCCAGAGGCATTCCACTTGTTTACCTTCCCCATCCATTTTGGGCCAATATGAGCATTGTGCTGATTCTTTTATGAAAACTCTTTCTTTTTTTATAATGGCATTCATTTCTAAGTATTTTGTCAACGTCATTGAAGTGAGAATATTTTTTTAATGTCTTTGTGTACATGTATACACACACTTTTATTCTTATTGTCACTACAAATAATTGAAAACTTGACCAAATATCTTCAATCTGAATTTGATTTTAATGTAAAATCCCCTACATTCAGTATATTTCCAATGCTACTGTTCAGATAGACCTGAGGTTATAGCCCGGGGGGGGGGGGGGGGGGCACTTCCATTGACGAGTGGATACCATGCGCGACCACAGGGTCTTGAAAAGCACCCATAACAGTATTTTCCATATTCTGAAAATGCACCTCTTAACAAGTATTGGCGTGTGAAACCCTACCCTTAACAAGTATTTGAAACAAATACTATTGGCAAGTATTCCCAGAACTGAGCCCCTAAACAAGTACAGCAATGTATTTTCCATATTCTGAAAATGCACCCCTTAACAAGTATTGGAAACAAAACGATACTCTTAGCGGAAATGAACCCCTAAACAAGTACAGAGATATTTTATTGTTATGTCACGGGTCCGTCGGTCGTCGATCGGTTTTACCTTTAGACACCATTATTTTTGTTTAGTACGGCCCCAGTCCACACCTCGCGCAAATCAGACTCTAAAACGTAGTGTTGGGGCAAAAAGGACATCCTTTATAAAACATTTTGATTTTGTTTTATCATCCCCGCATATTTGACCCTAAACACATATTTTTCCGAGCGAAATAGATACCCTTTTTTCAATATTTTTGTGTTTTTGACACCCTTATCACGTTACGTACGTAACGTGCCCTATCTTGAAAAAGACATCCTTTTTACGTGTTTTTTGGTCGCGCATGGTATCCACTCGTCAATGTAAGTGGCCCCCCGGGGGTTGTAGAAATACACGTTTTGATATATTTCTAATTATACAGATTAACTATAACTCATAGATGGTATTCAACTTGGGCATACAATACAGTCTCTTGGTGCTTCCACTCATGACCTATCAGGAAAAATACATGTAAATAGTATTTTCTCATCAGCTATCCTACCATGATCCAGGTCACTGTCTTATAAAGAGTTGTGCTAGACACGAATAATTTTGTAATGTAATGTTGTAAGTTTATAAATCTGACTTTCCCAGTTTTAAATTTCACAAAGTTTATAGTACAACTGCAATTTGTGTTTGAGTTCAGTTTGTCACAACTCTTTATAAGATGGTGCTTAAGAATTTTGCCAGTGTGAAAGGAAAGTACTTCTAATATCCCTGAAAATACACCTGTGTGAGGGCAAAGAAAATATGCACCCTTTTGATATGAATTACGCAAAAGTCTTGCTGAACTGTGAGAACTTTATCTGATACACACAGGCATGAATATGCTAAACAATTTTGAGCTCTCAAAATTTTCTGATATTTTTCTGACTATGCAGATATGAATACGCCAGATTTTTCATGTGTTCAAGTATTGATTAATCCAATAACCCAGGTTCAGGAAGCTAATATCATGATGGTCATTGATATCAGATCATCGTCTGTCAGTGTTCTAGCTATCAATCTTGACACTGTATTCAGAGCTGATAATGATTATTTTTTGGTACTGTTCTGTATTTTCTACATACATGTACGTCACATTTTAGTGCTGTGTATGATCCTTGAAAATGGTTGATGAAATTGTCACCTATAATGAAAAGAGCATCGATGGTTTCTATGTATCAAGGCAGGTAATGGCAGCTGTGTGTTATTGAAAAGATAGATGAAGAGAGATAAAGAGGGGTAGAGAGACTGAAGTGGGTGGGGTAGACTGAACAAATCAAACTTTGATACTTAAGAGAGGCCACAGCTTAACAGGATTTATTTATTGCCAGTTGGCGACATGGGCATGTTGAAGGGATTGGGGAATCTTGGATTTAAAAAAATTCTTATTTTGATTCTTGAAAAAAAAAATGGTATGAAATGAGTTTAAGATTGAGAAGAAGAAAAAAATCTTCAAGTATCACGATTTAATATTCACAGGAAGTATGTATTGATAGGGAGAAAATCTGAGCAGGGTGTAGTTTCACAATATATCTTAAAGTTTTTAATTGCATGCGGTATGTAATGCATTGATCATGACAAATCATGCTTAGAAGACTTGCACTTAACTCTTTGTGAAACATCCCCTCTTGTTCTTGTAAATTGAAATGGCTGTTTTACGTAGTGATAAATGTAGGTTTTTAGCAAAACATCACCTCCACAGATGCACTTGGCTCAAATGAGAAACAAACAGGCACCACCCCCAATGTGTGAGTGCAAGATGGTCAAAGAAATAGAGAATTTCACATTCTGATTTTAGAATGATTTTTCTTTTATCAATTTAAAGAGAAAGGGACAGTCCCTGTTTTTCCATTTGAAACTTTTAGTTAACCTGATACCCATTGTTGCCATACAATATATTCCTTTGAAATTGAATCTTCGTTAATGTACATGTAATATTGCCCTGTAATGCCCTGTAATATTATCCTAAATTACCCTTTTAGGTGATATTAGGTGTCCTGAAAATAGACCTTTATAAAAATGCTTTTTGACAGACATCGACTCATTATTTTCATTGTTAAAGGCCCCCTCACACCTAACCGAATTGCCTGAAATATGCCTTGCGATGGCTGGCGAAAGGCAGTTTTTACAAAATCGTTTTCAATGGTAACTGATAGTAAATCATATTTACCCTTTGTGTTTGGGTTCGTACACCTTCTGAACTAACAGCTGCGATTATTCAGATTCGTACAGAAATTTTGAACACGTTTAAAATTTCCCGACGAATTGAAAAATCGTTGGTCATCTGTTTGAATTCGCATCTCTCATTTAGTTTGCGGTAATCGTTCGTTTATCATGTTTATCGTTCGTGTGTTATTGTCGCGCATAGTCCCTCATCGCGCCTTTGCCAAAGTGGACCGATCTCGAAAGAACCCTTAACCATGTGAACGAAGCAACACGATGACACAAACGTACAAGAACGCCCAATCTATTCCCTCGGCTTCGTTTCTAATCGCACGGCATATCAAACCATTGCTCACTGTTCCTTCGTCTTATTGGATAATATCTACCCCTCGCTCGCCTTCGGCTGCAATTTACTCAAAGAGGTGAACCGAAAAATCTATATCCTTCGCACGTCATATTTACCCTTAGCTTACTGTTCGTTGATAAAATTTGACAATAGTTACTGATCGCATGATTTGACAGAAATTTTATTTGAATTCGTCGGATTCGCGTGCATTTCGTGCATTTTTCCCATTCGTCACCCTTCGTCCATCTACATTCGGTCAGGTGTGAGGGGGCTTTAAAGTTCAAACATGTCAGTCATGTATGTAGGTCTGGTTTTTATTTCTTTCTCAAATATTCTGCAGCTCCTTCAGCATCTAGTTAAGGTGCGCTAACTAGTCTTATGTATACTACCTTTCTATATTTCCCTCAGATAAATCATTTCCAAATTTCGCTATACTACACGTTCTCACAGCTAGATGTATAGGGTTTGCTTGTAGCTCCCTGTCCAGACTTGAAATGTTAAACCTGATTCTTTGAAAACAATGTTTTTTTTTATAATTGTCATGTACATGAAGTCTATGCATTTCCTCAAGCTCTTAACTCTCTTCAGTATACTGTACCTTTAGCACTCTGAAAGGGGGATTTGGTGCTTTATTCCTTAATCATTTGACTAATATAATTTATTTACCTACATTCTAAAAAAAATAGAAGGGTGGAAAAGGGGAAATCACGCTTTGAAAACACTGTCCCTCCTTGACCCTATTCCACCATTTTCACCTTTTGAGTTTTTAGAGTGTACAATGTGAAACAGACAAGAAGGCATTTTTTTAAATTCTCTTAAGATTGATTTTGTAGCCTTGATCACATCTGGAATTCATCTCTAATTGTAGAATGTCTTGTGTGAATTTATAATATTTTGCATCATTTATAAATGCGCAATTAATCCAATCTGAGATAATTGGTCGCTAACACTTGTCCAGCAGTTCATTTCCTTGTGTATATTGAAGTTTCATACTGGATTGTAGAGTTAATACAGCTTTCCTGATTGGAACTGATATTCTGATCAAATATCATGATATGAGTTTTGAAAATGAGATCAATCCTTTGCAAGTATCTGGAGACTAGAAACAAATGTGTAAATATAAGAAGATGATGAGAGAGAAAGTTTGGGGGAAGCTGAAGCGTACAGCAAGCTGTTTGTCAAGAGCAAACGACGAGCTGCCACGCTCATGATCCAGCCCAACACCCTGCAATATCAGTCCAAACCCCCCAGAACACAGCGGGCATTGATTTCAATCCCATTTGCATTACTACCGATGTAGAAAAGTCAAAAGAATTGCAGTAGCTCCCCGGGGCATGCTGGGTATCACATGACTGCGATTGTCGTCATCACTGCTGGAATGCTGCCACGCTGCGATAATGTTCCCTGAATCGTTTGAAATGAAAGCTTTTTTGCTTTGGCGCTGAGCTGATAAGCTTGGAGCACTCTAAATCTAGACTTTAGGGTTCTGTTCTTTCGCAAATAATTGGATTGCGCTAACCAGCAATGAGATTCTGTCTCCACTTAAATTGTGTTACTGATGAGCTTCAACTCTCTTCAAATTCTCAGTTTTTTTGTCATGGATGAGGGTGGTAGGGTCAACCTATGTTTTCTCTTCAACATTCAAGCCATAGGCCTATTGTCTTGCATATGGTTGTTAATTGTATTCTAACTTTCTTCAATTGTTTTTGTCTGTGACTCTGAAATAGGGTACTTTTCTCTACTATTTGAGATGGTCAGCCAGTAAGTCTGTATAATTGCTTAAATGTATTTATAATCGACAGGTTGTATTATGTTGTAGTGGTTGCTTTCATTGTCAATGCATGTGTGTTACAATCAGTGACATAACTAGAATTTTGTTTTATTCTGTTCTATAGGGTAGTCTGTTTCTTTTGATCTCACCTGGGCCTGTTGCACAAAAGAAAAACTCTGGCAAAAAAAAATTAAATTAAAAATTGCCAGAGTTTTTCAATGTGTTTTATTTTCAATGGCATAATTTTGTTTGCCTAAGTTTTATTTATTTGTAAGAGTTTTTTTTATGGCACCTGTTGTCACATTGGTGCAAGAACAGTTCAGCAAGATAATTTTTTTTCTTCAGAATATCTCCATGCTTTGAATGCGGCAAAGAAATGTGCTTGGCACATAATGATGTTTGCTTTCAGGGATGTGACCGAAGGTATCTTTTCTTAAAATAATACTAAAAAAAAAAAAAAAAACCCACATTCACTTCATAAAAGATGAATTCATTTCAGTAAACTTTAAATTTAGAGTGATTTTAGAGTGACTTATAAATCACCAAAGACCCCTGCAGTGAGTATAGCCTGAGCTCTATTAGATAAGTAAAAGTCTAAAAGTAATAATCTTAAAGTGCTCCAGATTGATTTACTAAAAATTCATCTATTTCTAAATCTTGTCAAAGATTTTCTTGATAATTTCTTTATTTTTTCTTATAGAAGTAACAGAGGGAGTGAATTTTCTGCATAGAAATGTATAAATGGATATGATGACTAATGAGAGTATACATGTAAGATCCCCCACATTCATAGAAAAAAAGAAAAAAACATAATTAACTCTTAATTCATCTTGAGCAAATACAAAGTTTGAAGAAGACTTTCTCTTATACCGTGTGTGTGAATCTTATTGGGGATTTTCCTTTCTATGAATTATGAAGTATAACAATTTGGAATTTGGATTAGATGAAAAAAAAATGCAAATTTTAGATTTGAAGAAAGAGAATACGAGACAGATGTGACAAGATTGAGGATCAGAATGCATTATTGTCATAATGAAAAAAAACCAACTTATTTTTGAGGGGGAAAGAGAGTATTGGCCAGGGGTGGTATTCTGAAAACGTTCTTATCTTTGTTCTTATCTTTGTTCTTATCTCAATGAGATAAGAAGACGCTAAAATCATTGCAAATCGGTATTCTGAAAATCTTCTTAACGCGTTCTTATCTCTGTAAGGACTGCCTCCTTCTTATCTTCAACACGCCCATTTTTAAGATATTACCAATCAAAATGCGCTTTATATTGGCAGTTTAACCAATAGAAGCGTTCCTTATGTGAAGAAAATATCATGGGCGCAGCGCGTACTCTGTCTCTGGCGCATTGCGCGAAATAGGCATTTTATACGCAATGACTGATTATTATTTAGAGACACGTGCACAAAATAAAGAAAGAAAGTAAAGAAAAAAGGTAAAGATAGCAGTTACGAATAAGAATAAAACAGGAAGAAAGAAAGTAAGTAGGTAAGTAAGAAGACAGAAAATGGTCAGAATGAAGCAGAAATTAAATAAGGCACACATTTAGAGTCATAATACAGAAATAAAAAGAATGAAAGAAAGAGCAAACGAACGAGCGAAAAAAAATGAAATGAAAGAAATTATAAGCGAAAAAAAAAAATAAAGAATGAGGGGAAAAAATAAAAAATTAAGGGAAGGAGGAAAGAAAGAAAAAGGAACAAATAAAATGAATAAATAAAAAATATATATATATAAAGACAAAAGAATGAATGAAAGAAAGAATAATAATGAAGAAATAAAAAGATTACAAAATATAAATAAAGTGAAGGAAGAAAGGAAAAGAAAAACAGAAAGAAAGAGAGAAAAGGGGAAAGAAAAAAGGAAGGACCCCTCGGTAGACCACCAGCACCATGATTGATGCTGCTGAGTAGTGGGCCATCCTCCCGTTTTTCATTTATCACCATGTATCATTTTATATGTATTGTTATTTGTTTTTGACGGAAATGAATTCAGTTTAAAAAAAGAAAAATAAAGAATGAATATAATACCACAAAAAAAAATAAGGAAGAAGTTCAAAGATTCAAAAGAATAAAACAAAATGAAGAATGAAAAAAGGAAAAAAGACACACAGATAGAAAGGAAGAAAAAGAGAAAATAAATTAATGAAATAAAGAAAGACAGAACGAAAGGAAGAAAGAAAGAAAGAAAATAGGGATAGAAAAAAGAGACGGTCAAAATAAAGGGTGAATGAAAAAAAGGGTGGAAGGAATATTTGTTACTACCAGTGGCCATCGATTTTTAGCAAGAAAGAAGGCGGACATCGTAAGATGTGATAACCCTCTAGCTATCTTAAATATTATCATAAATATCGCTAAAAGATAAGAAAGAAAAAAGATAAGAACGTTTTCAGAATACCACTTATCTTTATTTTGTTCTTATCTTTTAGCGCGCTTTTGTATCATATGCGCGAATTATAAATTTACGCGCTCAGCATCGATGGAAAGCAAGATAAGAAAAAGATAAGAACAAAAGATAAGAAAAGAACTTTTTCAGAATACCGCCCCAGGACACAAGAGGGAGAGAGAGAGAGAGTTATAGAGATGAGGCGAGGGCCCTGTCTTACAAAGAGTTAGGATTGATCCAATCAATCTCAAATATGGAGATCCATCCATGCCATAATATTTTATACATGAAATTATCTCGACCTCCTTTATAGTAAACAAAGAGACTCACACTGAATCTGCGAGAGAGAATGATGAATGTATGAATGAAAATTGAATATACATCATTCATCTTAGAAAATATTTTTTGAACAAATTTGCATTTGAGATGTTGATGTTGCTAGCCGTCCATAGTTGTGGTTGATCGGATCAATCACAACATTTGTAAGATGGGGCGAGATTATCATTTACATTTACAAAGATCCTTGCCATTGCCTTTATCTTTAATACACTTTCATTTATTATGCTGAAGAAAAAATTGCTACCTTTGATTGACTTCAGGAATAATTCAAATACTTCTGCTTTACAGTACTTGTTATGTACTGCAAGAGAAGAAGAAAATCTTTAAAGCAAGTATGAATAAAAAACAAATTATTTCATGTTAAAAGAAAGAAAGTAATTGTGGAGATCATATCATGTTCTTCCCATTAATAATGTCTCATGGTTCTATTGTGCTCAATATGAAAATGCACTTCGAAATTAATAACACTATACTAATGCACACTTTTAATATTTGGTAAATTTCACAATGTGTTCATATCTTCATGAGATGGGAGTATTATATACATGTATACAAATTATACATGATGTTAGGTTTTGAACATTGTAAAAGAAAAGTGTGGATAAATTGAATGATTTTAAACTTAAAACATTTCCCTCCCACTCATGGATCAGGGGGGGGGGGTGGCTAGAACCATTTTTGGGGGGTCAAAATTTTGTAAGCAAAAATGCTTCTGTGAGCAATGATAAACCCCTTTTTTGATTGTCAGTTTTCGTTTAAAGTGCCCCACTTGTTTTAATCCTTGGATGGATCCCGCTCTGGTCATACCCTCTTTCCTCTCGACTCCCCTCTTACCTCTTACTCTCTTTTTCACCTCTGTATCGTCTTTAGTTACCCTTTTCTCTATCTCTTTCCCTCTTAATTCTCTTCATTCATTCTCTCTTTTTTTCCTGCCATCCAACTGCACAATTCTGCGTATGTTGAAGCAATAATTATTTAGTCTTTTATTCTCTCTTTTAGTTTGTGTTTATAATAATACTTTCCCCTCTTATATTCTTCTTTGTTATCATCATGTTTTTTTTTCAGTTCTCCATCATTACAGTTTCGGTCTCATTGTAGTTTTAGTCTCATTTTCATCATTTTTATCAATGTTGTTGGTCTTTTGCTTTTCATTCTTTTGCCCCTCCTCTTCCCCCTCCCGGTATCTCTTCCTTCCTCTTTCTCTTTCTGTCTCTCTTCTCTCTGTGTTCTTCTTCCCTCCCCCACCCTATTCAGTACCTTCTATCTTTTCTCCTCTTTTCTCACTGCATCTGTGCACCACCCTCCATTCTCTCTTCCGATCATCATCATCATCATCATCACAGTCTGTCTATCACCCACTCTCTCTCACTTTGTCTTTCTCTCTCTCCATTGTTCTTCCCCTCCTGCTCCCACGTCTTTGTTTTTCACTGTATCCTTTCACATCCCTATCCCCCATTCATTCTTCCCATCGCCATCCCAGTCTGTCTCTCTCACTCCTCCCTTTTTCTCCTCTTTCTCACTGTATTTTTTTTTTCACTCTCACTGTCTATCTCTGCTCATTCTTCATGTCACCTCTGCCCGATTCAAATGGTTAAAGTACTTGACATGTTTGTTACAGCATGTCAAACCCATGCCCCTCATCCAAATCAGGTCACAGATAACTACAGTCTGCACTTTAGAGCCTTGTTTGGGACAAATTGTCGCTGCATGTAGGTTGTATCTCAGGTCCTTTCTGAATATGAGTTTTATTATTTATCAATCTCTAGATAATCAGTCAAAGTGACTGATTTTCTTCCACATTCCTGCTGTCTATACCTCCAACGCAATTCATCTCATGTCAATGGGAAGACTTAGATGTATCTATTAGTATTCACTAGAGCGCTGTGACTATCAAGTTTTTTTCACTCCCTGAACATTTAGAATTTTGAAAGATATTTTGTCACCTTTTTTCACCCTAGTCCATGTCATAGTAATATTATCATTAATTTTAAATTGACAATTATTTCTGTGTTCATGAACTTCAATTATGTTACACGCAAACAAAGCTGAATCAACTTAATGCATACTATTCTGTTTATCTGATATGGAATAATATTATCCTCATTTTGAGTTTTGCTTGAAAGTTCATTCATTTTATGAAGTATCCAAGAGGCATGTATACTGTTGATTTTTAAACAAAGACATGCAATAAACCTATACAGCAAAACCCAACCCCCAAAACCTTAATATTGACACATTGATCAATAGTCTTATAAATGCTTTGCTGGTACTATCTATCACTGAAATCCAAAGAGAAATGAAATAAATTAATGTGTACTTTTTTCAAAACTTGCCGTTCCCTTTGCTGCTTTTGTGGTCTAGAATGGGCTATAAACTCCTGCAGAGCATTTATCCTCATATTTTGGGGTTTGACCGTGAATGCCGACATTTCTTCCAAATTGCCGGGAAAGTAGATATGAGCGGCAATATTGTTATTGATTGCATGGAGCGATGTGCATCGGAAGGGTTTTTAGGAAGCGGCGCTCTTCGGCAGAAAAATCAATGGACCAACGTTTGCTCAGAGATGAGGGGACGATCAGGGAGAGAATAAGAAATATGAGAGATGAGAGAGAGAAGTAGAATGGTAAAGAGTGAGAAATATATGTATGTTGGCAATCTATGTCTTCAGGGGTAGTATGTGTTTACATGATATCACTTTTAATAGGAGATATAATTGATGTTCGTTAATTTTGTATAGTTTTCTGATGTACTGTCAATGGATGGTTGGAGGTATTCTGAGTTTGGCAGTGTTATCTTGCATATATCTCGCATAAAGTACATAAAAAAAAAACTGATGGAAGTGTCAACATTGAATGTGATTATAAGATGGATTTGAGGTTTTCATGATAATTTTTTTTGAATCAGAAATCAGCAACTGCTTATTTGCTTATCACCTAGAAGTTATAGTACTTCCCTTTTGAATTCAGTACAACTACACAGATAGAATAGCATTCCAATATGATTGCTCTAACTATCATTGCAATCATATCCAAGAGCCTTCTTGGTAATTTTATTACCCCACGTGAGGGTAGAGAGCCCTCGTTGGCCTAATCTCATTTAGAGCACATACGTGGAGCCGATCACGGCTGCTAGCTGCTGGGTTATTTATCCGCCTGTCCCGGAGCAGCGTGGGACACAAAGGCTGTAATCCCAAGCCAATTTCACTTGCTATCTTGGAGTTCTCTCTCTCTCACCATCTCTCATCCTGTCCCGTACTCTATCATCCCGCCTGCTTGTTATCGCACTGCCAGACGACGATGCCGTGGTTGTTGTTGTTTTAAGCCTGGGCCAACCAACCGACCCACCGACGCTTGGCTACCAGCAATCATAATTTGAAGAGCCAGCGGCCAGTCTAGCATGCTGTTAGGGCTCCGGTGTGTTAGAGGACGCACACTGCATCAATCAATTCACTCCCCCACCCCCCTCCATACCCAACAGGGGCGAAGAGTTGAGTTACTCGTAAGTTGTGGTGTTGATGGAACGGAGGATTCTTCATCGGCTTACGCCAGATGGACAGGAAAGTGAGCAAGGCTCTACCCTTATTAACTTTCATCTTGCAAATAAATGACATTCTGGATTTTAAAGGCTTTGATAAAACCCCACGAGTGGCTGCATTTATCCACCACATCAGTCTTCGGTGACCACCCGACCCCCTAACCCTATTTTACCGCGAAGATCAAGTAACGTCAGGAGAACAAGTTGAGAAAGAAAGGAGCACTGTTTAATCAGGGAACAGAATACCTGCTTAGTGACGGAGCGGTGTTAAGTGTTTGGAAAGTGTTTGCTGTAGATGTTTACTTGCTTTGTCGGTCTCTCTTTCCCTTGAAATGTAAACTAAGACGGGTCTTTGGCAGTCTGCTGATGTTGTAGGGTTAAGAGTAAGCTGGTCGAGAGAACTACTACAGGAGTAACAACACTTTCTAAACTACTTTTTGTTCATACTGTCAAATAAGTGAGGTGAGTGAAATACTCTCTGTGAAATAGTGATTGGGATGTTATTTGTAATTAAAGAAATAAGACATTGTCTTCTTCAATCATGATTTTTTAAAATAGATTAGTTCTATGCCCCTGCTGTGTTTGGACAGGGTATTGTCTTTAAAGGTCAAGTCCACCCAAGAAAAAGTTGATTTGAATAAACAAAGAAAAATCAAACTAGCATAATGCAGAAAATTCCATCAAAATTGGATGTAAAATAAGAAAGTTATGACATTTTAAATTTTCGCTTATTTTTCACAATACAGTGATATGCACAACTCAGTGACATGCAAGTCAGACAACTCACTATTTCTTTTGTTTTTTTATTGTTTAAATTATACAATATTTCATTTTTTCCAGATTTGGCAATAAGGACCAACTTGACTGAACCATTTAGTATTAAACAAGGCTAATTCCACATGTTCAGGGAGGAATTAATCGTTGTTTCACTTTACAATAAGAAAACGAGAATATTCCATATTTCATATCATAAAATACAAAAGAAATAGTGAGTGGATGACGTCATTAGTCTCCTCATTTGCATACCAACCAAGATGTGCATATAAATGTTTTGTGAAATTAAGCGAAACTTTAAAATGTCATAACTTTCTTATTTTATATCAGATTTTGATGAAATTTTCTGTGTTATTGCTTGTCAGATTTTTCTTTTTTAATTCAAATTAACTTTTTGTTAGGGTGGACTTTTCTTCAATTTAACAATGCCTTATTTAATCCTAGAGATTATATATAATAAAAAAATAAAGTGCATATTTTACCTCTTTCTCATGAGGACTGCTGATAAAAACAATGGATTTCATTTTTCAAAACCATTTTCTTCATTTTGACCAGACCCTACATGTACTTCTTACATGTAGGTCATGATAGTAAAAATATTTGTACAACAAGTTTCATTTCAATCAACTCTACAATATTTCTCAAACTGAGTTGAGTGTGTCCCAGGAACTTACTTTATTTATGTATTATTTCCTGTACTAACCAGCCATAAACAAATCATTTGATGTAGTGTAACAATTGACTATGTAGTATTTAGGTCATTCAACTAAAACCACATATTCCTTGCTTTTACAGACCTTTTCAAAAGAAAAATGACACTTAGATAGTTTAGCATTTGTGTAACCTCAAAAATCTGGAATAGCTTCCCCCTAGATGTCAGTTAAAGCATGGACCTATTACGAATGGACATTCAACGAGAGCATTTTATGACCACCACCTGTTTCCAGCTGTCAAAATTGCTGTCTAACCCTTAACTTTCTCTTTACGCGGTTTTTACAACGACCGCCCGGGGTGATTGTTTACACAAGCTCCTTTCGCCCGATGATCGTCACCGATCGATCACTGGCCCTCTTTCGACCAAAGACGGTCATGTTGTAGCCCCGATTGCCAATAGGGAAAGTCCTTATATTACCTAGAATGCAATGCGCAATTCATATCCGGTTTTCAGTACATTATTTTAGGCTCTCTATAATGTGCGATTGTCGTCTGTCCATCAAAAAAAATCCCGTTAAATTTCATCAATCCTGTGGAATTTTATGCCCAAATGAAAATCAACTTCTGACCGAAGGTAAGCGCTACTATCGACATCGATACTGTCCGAAAAAGCCGATATTTTAACGTTTTTCCGCAGATTTTTTCGTCGAATTTCAACTGCTTTTTTGCCGTAGATATACGGATCTGCAAGGTGATGTCAATGCATTTCATTTCCGGTTGTTAGCGATGTACGTAAAAAATATGTTTATGCACGCCTGTTTTCTTGTTTCTGCTATCATTTTCATAGCGCTAACGTTCGCTGCTGTGCGTTGCTTTTGATAAAGTGAACGAACAACATCGCAATGGGTAGGAGCAGCGTACAATTGATTTCCGCTGTCAATCAGTGAGAGCATGTTTTACGACCGGCTTGATGGGTGTCAGCTGCCAGCGCTCTGTTTATAAAAGGATTAGCGGCGACGGTCTCTGTGTCAAAGGAGGGGATTCGTTGAATGTCCATTCGTAAAAGGTCCATGGTTAAAGCATCCGCAAACAACTTTGAATAAAAAAACAGATCAAGACATATTTTACAAGCACATCGAGAGTGTTATATGGTGCAGTGGAGTGTACTGTTTCTGTGATTTGGATTCAGTTTTTGTATATATCTTAAATATGTATTCAACATTGTATCATGAAGTACATGTATGTGTCCTTGTGAGGTGCCATTGGTAAGCCAATCAGTCAAACTTTTATCATAAATTATTTGATTGATTTGTCAGTCTGCAGGTGTTACATTCTGAACATAATTGCACTCTTTGAATAGAAACATGTATGTTGTAGACAGAGAAAATAAAAAGAAATGTTTTTTTAAAAGGAAGTTTAATGTGTGTACTAGCTTATCCACCCCCTCTAATCTTTTTCTCCCTTGTTCTGTTTGTCTCTCTCTCACTCTCTCTTCCTGTCTTTCTGTCTGTTTTTTGTCTCTCTATAACTCTCTGTCTGCGTGTACTTTCTGTCTTCTCTCTGTGTGTCTCTCTTTCACTCACACACACTATGTCTTCATGTTCTGTCTGTCTGCTTGTCTATTTTTTCTGTCTCTCTGTCACTCTCTCTCTCTATTTCTCTCTCTCTATTTCTCTCTCTCTACTAGTCCCATTTTTCTCATAGATGTAAAAACATTGTAAGACCAAGCATCTTCCTATTTTTTAATGTGGCGTTCCTTCCCTGCACACCTATCTTCCTGAAAAACATGATGGCATTTCAGAATTCATGTTTTGCTCAGGACCAAAAAACATGACTTAGTTTTCTGTCTGTAGTATGCCTTAATGTGTCTTACTATGAATAAGAAAGTAAAAGTAGTGTTCTTAGATTTGAATGAGAATTAATGGTAATCCAGTTAAGCTATTTACTGTAGACATCATGTTTTTTATGTTTTTGCTTCATGACTATGACAGTGACTGTATTATTGAATTCAATTTTTTGTAGCTTTGCTTATGGAAAAAATATTACTACTACAGTGTATGCATAATATATTGTAATAGACCAGTCCCTTCATTGACATGATAATTGAGACAGATATGACCATACACAACTATTGTTTAGGCAGTGTTCATCTCTACTATTCAAACTGAACTATGTGAGTCAGTGTGTAAATACATTTTATACATACAACAACTAGATGAATTATTCTACTTTTGGCTTAGCATACCAGTAATTAACTGAAGCTGATTGAACATATAGATATTATTACATCCAATTAATTTGATCAGTGATGTCCTTGGATCAATAAATATGGAATCTATAGAGATAGAATTGAATTAAGATGCATTCAAGCAAATTCTGAGCCTGGAAACTCGAGCATGATTCGTGAATTATTTTTGCATTTTGTAAATGTTTGTTTCAACAGAGGCATTTATGAAAGTATTTAACCAAATGCTGTATATAGAGTTATTTTTGTACTCAGGATAAAAATTATGTTGCAATATGACCTCTTGAATATATTACAATTTCCTTCATGACTGTCACTGCTGGGTTTTGTGACATCATTATAAATGTTTTTGAAAATCTCTATTGCCTTCAAATATCTTTTGCAGTCATGATTCTGGCAGAATGACCGTTTAAAACATGTATACGTCTATCAACGTTTGATGATTTAAACCTTTCCAACATATCACAACTGATGGAAATTGCTTGCATAAAACCATTCTTGCAACTAAAATACAGGTTTTATTCCTATGAAATGCATTCTTTTATTGTTTTGTATGATGTAACAACAAGCTTGAACTATGCAAAAATTATTATTCAATTATTCAAAAGTTTTTTGCTCTTTCTTTGATTTTTTTATTGCGGAAAAATATTGAAACACTATTCAGCAGAGAGAGAGAGAGAGAGATAGTCGCTCATATACACAAACATACATGCACACGGAGCACAAAAGAGAATAAGAAAGAGTCCCTCACCCAAGAAGTGGTTTGTTGAATTTAGTATTCATATCTTGTTCCCATGGGAAAGTGGTAAAAAATGGAAGTAGTTTGAATAGGATTTCTGTGGAGGAATATTCATTTAGAGAAAGATCAGTGGAAGATTTAGTTTGTGCTTATTCTATAATTCCTCCTAGGAATCATGCATGAAGACGTTCTTCTCTGCAGTTTCTATATATATCCAACAGTAATAACAACTTGTTTTCATTTATATACAATGTTATACTCTATCTGTCTTACAAACATTGAGTCAAATTGACATTTTCCTTTCCACACGATTGGCAGAACTTGAGGTTAATACGAATAATGAAATGTATATTGTGTTTATTAAACCCAAATTAATTACATTTGAAAAAATCTGAAATTAGGAGGGTTGATTCATGAAAAGAAATAATTTGATGGAAAACACTTATTTTAGAGAAACAAAATTCTAATTTACTATTCCAAAGGTTGGCAGCTCTGGTTATCAAGTTTCACTATGATTTGCCTTATTGTCTGAATATGCTGTCACTCCTACTATTTATCAGGGTACTATATTATGATTTATCTGTACCCTTAATATATTTCTCAATATTTGAAACAAAAAAGAATAAAATTTCTAGAGAATTAGCATTATTTGGATATTGAATGAATAAGGCGAATAATAGGCCACCCAAGTGTAGATCCTATGTATGAGGTGTCTGTTGGTTTGGTTTGGTTTGATTTTATTCACGATTTAAAAAATACATAAATATAAACAAAATAAACTTTACACGATCAAATAATTATATACAATATAACAATAATCAAACTTTAATAACAATACATGTAATACAGAATTATATATCGCAGGGATATCGCATGTGACATTGGTGTCATAGGTATACACAGCCCTATGCATGCACTGCTGTAGTGGCAGCATGAGTGCTCATAACCTTGAAAGTAACTTTATTATAATAAATGTAATGAATTGTTTGCTAGATGCTCTCTTATATTATCTTTTTATCAATATTAGGTAATATGGGAATGATCTTAGAAACCCTTTGTTCTACCAAAAAGCTTGAAGTCCTGGAAGATAAAAAAATAAATGCTCAATAACCGACAATAGGAAGCTTACAATTGTATATTGTGTGATGTTGAATATTTTTGTCATTTTAGCTTTCTTGCAACGTTGACATTTAACCCCAAACTTTACATCAATGAAACTGAATTATGGAAGTGGGATGGACATGATGTATAATTCTTCATTTTCTTGTGCTGGTTTGCCAGTGACTTTGACATCTTCTTTGAACAATAGTGGCCGTAATGCATGCTGTTTCACTAAAGTGGGTACAAGCTATCTCCATGCAGACAACCATGATGGGACTTGCACCAAGTTGCACGTTCGAGATTGCAAAGCGCCCTCTGCAGCTATGAATATTGCAGTAAGAAGTTTGCAAAAATATTGCTGCTATGAAAATTGCGGAAGACATCGCAGACATCAGCTATTCTGGACAGGAAAGTGTAGTACGCCAAAACTGTGAAGTTGCTTTTGAGGAGAGCAGAGCCAGAGATGATGACACACACAGTCTGAAGACTTTGGACTAGTCCCTGCTCAAGTAGAGTGAGTTCGTGGCCGTTGGCAGCGGATGTTGTTAGATAATTAGATAATTAGATAAATAGATAATTGTTTGATACCTGGTTGTCCACCCAAGACTAGTAATGGTACCCTGATGCAGATATGCTAGAAATCAGCCTTGGTGGACGTGTTGTGGCCAATGGTGCCTGACTAGATGCAGAAGAGTTTGGGTTTGATCAGCGGCTATATGTACAGTTGGAAGCAAAATTATTCAACCCCCCTCTCATTTTATACATTTTGTCATGAATAACATTGCTACTGCAGATTGTTACTGAACCATTATGATAGTTAGCAGTCAGTTAATTACTAAAGAATACCAGAGAAAAAAGTCAATTTTACTTCATAGTTTATCAGAAATTGCAATTTGTGCACAAAAAGTATGTTGCAAAATTATTCAACCCCCTATTTACACACAAGAAAGGAATGCACAAATAATGACAATTTTAAAGCCAGTGTATGTATTCCGAGGTGAATGCTGATTTTATTTATCCACCACCTGAAACTGGAATCTTTATATGCACAACAAACTAGTTGTAACGTCATTCCACCTAGATGGGTGTGTCTTTTAGTACTTTTGTGCAGCATCCATTTGTTGCAATGACCTCCTGCAGACAAGATGAATAGCCACTCACAACGCTCCTTGTGGATTTTGGCCCATTTCTCTTGCGCAATGGTCTCAAGGTCAGCGATGCTGGTAGGTTTACATGCTGCAACAGCTTTCTTCAGATCCCACCAATTCTCGATTGGGTTTAGGTCTGGAGAATGTGATGGCCACTCAAGGACCTTCCATTCTTTCTTCTCCAGCCAGGCCTTTGGAGATTTGGAGGTGTGCTTGGGGTTGTTGTCCTGCTGGAATGTCCAATGGTGTCCAAGCTTCAACTCCTTTACAGACGGTTTGACATTCTTCGCTAGAATATCCTGGTACCTGACAGAATCCATGATGCCTTCAATACGATGGAGATTCCCAGTGCCAGTAGAAGCAAAGCACCCCCACAGCATCACAGACCCTCCCCGTGCTTCACAGTAGGCAAAGTTTTCTTCTCTTTGTCCGCTTCTTTCTTCCTGCGCCACACGTATCGTTGATCCATAGGACCAAAGAGCTCCATCTTGGTTTCATCAGTCCAGAGAACATTGTCCCAGAACTTCTGTGGCTTTGTCAGGTTGGTTCTAGCAAAGTGGAGGCGACCTTTCTTGTGATGTGGCTTCAGAAGTGATGTGTGTCTAGGGGCTCTTGCGCTCAGGCCTTCAGCATAAAGTGTTCGGCGTACTGTGTCCACAGAAACCTCAGTGCGCCCTTTAGCCAAGTCCTCCTACAGCTCCTTTGCTGTATTGAATTCACCTCTAATATAATAAACATGTGCATATGGCTTGTAATTTCTCATTATTAATGCATTCATCCCCGTATATTTATGGGGGGTTGAATAATTTTGCTACCTGCTTTTTATGTGAAAGCTGCAATTTAGAATAGACTAGGAATTAAATCTGGGTTTATTTCTCTGGTATTCAATTGTAATTAACTATCTTTTGATTACTGAAATGATTTAGTAATAATCTGCAGATGCAACATTATTCAATTCATCAGAATGTAGAAAATGTGAGGGGTTGAATAATTTTGCTGCCAACTGTATGGCACTTATGGCCCTTGAGCTGGGCATATAATCAACAGTGCTTGTTCTGTCCAACTTTGAAATAAATGATAATGCTTCAGGCATTAATGGTTCTAATATGTCCACATGTTTAGAAAAAGAAATGAAAGCCCTTGCCAATTCTCCTTTTGCTATCACTGTTAAACCTAAACCGGAAAGTTACCTTCACATAACAGGCTTTAATTCACTTCATCATGTTATCTATTCTTATTGGATAACATACTCCAACACATTAACTCTCCCCTTAAAACCTGGAATGTAATCTCTCTTCCTAACTTGATATCTCTGTTGTAATGAAACCAGGAGTCTGCACCAAATGTCACCTCCGTGGCAATCTCATATCATGTTGTTTGAATATGATCTTGAGCTGAGTGTTTTGGGATTGATTACTTAGTATAGGTGGCTTCTTGAGGGGAGAACCGATTACTCTCTCCTTATATGAAGCTATTGATGGATTGAATTGGACTTGGGGTTGACATTAATGATATGAGCAGATGAAGATGATCCTTTTTAGAGGAACATTTAGATGTGATCTGATGAACTGCCTTTAGCTATTGCATAAACCAAAGTGTGTTTCAAGTAGATACCACACAAGGTCAGTCATTTTATGAGAAACTTAAACAGACTTCTAAAAAACAAACTTCAATGACAACAACAAATTTGCTACCAGCCCATCAAATGCTGTGTTTTCAGTATTTTCATTTTGTTTTATTATTGTAACAAGTTTTTGCATTATGAATTGGAAGCCGACTCACCCCCCACAAAAAAGTTACATTTTTAAATTACTTTCTGGCACATTGTTTGATACTCCCAATTACTGTTGTTCTGTAAGTGTAAGCATATGGATAGGTGTTATCGATTAGTATGATTATGTAGTTACATCACCATCATCATCATTAACCCCACCATCTTAACTGTATTCTTCATGATCTCCATCATCATCAGCATCATAATTACCACCACCTCAACTACAACCACCACCACCATCATCATCATTATCACATCCTCCTCATCATCATCATCATCATCATCACCATCATCATCATCATCATCATCACCACCATCATCATCATATTCATCATCATTATCATCATCATCTTCATCCTCCTCATCATCACCACCACCATCATCATTGTCATCATCATCACCATCACCACCATCATCGTCATCATCACCATCATTATAACCATAATCATCACCACTACCATCATCGTCATCATCATCTTCATCATTTTTATCTTCATTATCACAACGACCACCACCATCATTATCATCATCATCATCATATAGATTTATATATATGGTTTTTCTTAAAGTGAAAGTTTTTTGTGTGCAATTTTTACTTTTTAATTACCTGAAAGAATAGAAGAGTTACAATACCCAAGGCAAACAATACAGCCTTCATGTTGTTCAAGAATTTGTCTGGGCTTTTCTTCCTTACTTGTTTCTCAGCTCTGATAGCCATTTAACCACATTGAATCATCTATCTGTGCCCACAACCACAGAGAAGGGACACAGAGAGATAACCACTTGTTTTAATATTAACTTGTTTTTGCAGAAATAACAAGTCTTTGTTACATGGTTCCAGAAAGAAAACTTGATACTTGTAAATTGACCTTAAAAACAAAAGTTAAAGCCAGTTTCAATCAAATTTGATAGTGAAATTGCTTCCAAGAAAAAAAATGTTTACTCCCAAATAACATTTGACTGGAAGCCGAGGTATTATATTTCTAGTGAATTGTTAAAGTAATGAACCACCAACATGCCACAATGAAACTACAGTCATGTGTTGTTTCTAAGAAACTCAAGAGTTGAACTGTCTAGGATTGCTTTCAATCAATAGTTTTTTTCAATGCTAGAAACACAATTTTTATTGATGTTTAGTACAACCCTATGAGCTATTTTTTGTGCTAGTTATAAAACTTTTTTTCAAATCATCATGTGAAATGGTGAAAAAAGGGTCCCTTTTGAAGGCGGAGACAATCTTCACCTATTAGAGAGAAAATATGCAACATTGCTTTATGTACAGTATGGAGAGTTAGACTACTGAGACTGCTGCTTTGAAATGAACATTCCAATTTAAGAATCGCCCGAAAAGGGAACTGAGACTTTTCAAACTTTCACAACTTTCTCATTTCGTAACTGATTTTAATGGAAGTTGTTATAATTGCTTCTCTTAATCTTCTCTTTTAGTTGAAAAATTTCCAGGGATTTATTCTCTTTTAACTCATAAAATGTGATAGAGACTAAATAATTATGTGATTTATAAGTATGTGGTGCTGATCAGTCACTACAACAAGCTTAGAGTGGCAAAAATACACACATTAAGACTGGATTTGAAATCGCACAACAGAACCAGTATCCCAATTTTGCGTATGTCACGCCGACACAAGTGACTAGAATTTCTTTCTTCACAGCATACATATAATGCGTACCCTTTAACATTGCACTGTCAAGTATAGTCATTGTCATGTTTATTTCCTAATGGGTTGAGATGACCTAAACATTTAGCATAGAGTGCAAGCTAACCAGAAAGATCAACAATAATCATTGATGATTTCAGGCAGCTCTAACTGCTCACACTCTCCTACAGTGATGACAGTGGTGATTGATTAGGCTAGTGAAGGGTCATTTATTGAAACTATTCAATGAAGACTAAAGGTGTATTCAGACCGACTCTATCACCAGAATACTCATAAAAATATTAGAGAACCTTTTCAAGCCTCAAATACCAATAATTATTTTCAGCATTCATACCATCCCGAAGCAGACCCTGTTTAAGTTCTCAAACTTTTCGCACGGCAAATAAATCGTAATTTGAATGATGATTCCAGTGAAAAATTAGGCTAATGACAAATTTTCAGCTTGTGTGAAACCAAACTAGAATCACAAACACTTATCACAATCACAAATTTAAATTCTACTCCGGAGGTGAATTCCAGTTAAGTTTCACTCTAATTGTGGTACAAATTTTACATGTGAAAGGCTTGACCTCCAAAACATCTTTTGGGGGGCGGAGCTTACGTGTCCTTTCAAGCACTTCGGTAGATAATACAATTGCCATGCACTCATCATATTGATGCTGTGCTTTGATTGACAAGTCACCAAGGACACATACCTCCTTCGCTTAAGAATTTGAATTCAAATCACAGTTTTCCAGTGAGCGTGTGATAGGTCTAATGATTCTAGAGACGAATTGCAATCATCAATACAATGATGTTTCAAGATTCCCGTGTGAAAAGGCCCAAAGTTACAAAAATGCACAGCATGATCTGATTAGCAGCCAAGGCCAAGGCGCCTGCACCCAATTGCTCGCTGGTTCAAGATAGTTCTCATGATTTGCTTTCACACTGCGACCTTGTATAAATCTTTGCAAATGTTCTGGTAGTAATTTTGAGTACCTACTATTCCACAGGTATTTTCTTTCAGGAATATTTTTATGAGCACTTTCCTTTCACATTTGAAAAGATACCTAGTATTCTCTGATCAGAGTAGATCAGTGCAAATTTCCCAATCAGAGATCAATACCTGTGCCCTATTGCATAAAGTTACTATTATACCAAGGTTTTTACCTGACTGCTAAGAAAGCATGAATGCCTGTGAGCAAGCAACCAGGGGACCAACAGCTTTAGGTCCTCTCAGAGGGACCTGGTAATGAGGATAAATGCCTTACCAAAGGGCACTAGCGCACCACTTGGGAATCGAACCCGGGTCACCGGAATCCGAAACCCCCGCTCTACCGACTGAGCTATTGCGCCTCCCCTAAGCTTTGCCATCCAATGGTAACTACCATGTTAACAATGCTCAGCCAATCAAAATCAAGGATTACATGGAAGATACCATTGGATGGTAAAGCTACAATAATCTTATCTTTTATACAATGGAGCTCAGGTATTCTTGAACTTCGAGGCTGTGTGAATACGCCTAGGAGAGAGTGTGCCGAGTCTTGATTGAAAATCGGGAGGAGGAGATGGTGTCAGGGGGAAATGTTTTCTCGCAAAACAATCATGTGATAATTGGCCCAGCGGTCCAGGTCTTTGGCTACAGTATATACTGAGTAGTCTTGATTGATGGTACATGAGTTGGGATATGTGCACTTGGTAATGGACGTTCAAGCCTTAGAGTGCTGGCAATGTGTTAGTCAGTTGATCAATGGCATTACCCTACAGTATGAAATCAGACAACCTGCCCATTCTGAATTTATTTCGATATGATTTTCTTATTTTTCTAGATTCCTTTACACACCCTGCTGTCAAATGCTGTTTCTTTTCCAATTATTTTGAATAGCAAAATCATTCATTTTTTGGTAAGGTTTGGAGATTCATATGCTATGTACCTGAGATAAAATCATGTCAAGTTAAAGGTCAAGTCCACCCCAATAATAAGTTCACTTAAATAAAAAATTAATCAAGCATAACTCTGAAAAAAAAAAAAATCCTAAGCAAAAAATACAATTTTATCAATTTCATTTTTTTCATTGTTTCACAAAATGTATTCTTGACATAAGAGATACATGTGCATATGAGAGAATTAATGATGTCACACTCACTATTTCTTTTGTATTTTATGCCGCATGACAAATGATATATTTTTATTTTTGTGTATTAGATGGTTGAAATAGCTCTTAATTAGATTTAAGTAACTCATAATAATGATGATTCCACATGTTTTAGGTGGAGCCAAGCTATGTTTTTAAATTGGAACTATAGGTGGTTTCAGACCGCCTCAAAGTTCGTCAGTTCCAGGTAATTTCTGATTGGGAAATTTACCCGATCAGAAAATACCAGGTAATATTGGCAATGTGAAAGCAAATTACGCATAATATCCCTGAAAGAAAATACCAACTAAATAGTAGGTACATGGCAAAAATTATGAGAACTTTCGCGGGGATTTTTCCAAGGTCGCAGGTATTTTGGCAATGTGAAAGCAATTTACGGGAACTTTTAGCCCAGTGTGTAGTTGGGCGCGGGCGCTGTGGGTGGCTGCTCAGCTAGTGGTTTTGAATCTCGCGCCTTGCCTGCTTATCGGACCATACTGCGCATGCTCCTAACTTCAGGAATTTTTCCCGAAGGGTATGTTTCGGGGCGGTGTGAATGCAGGAATAATTAATGGGTATTTTTTAGCCTAAAAAAGTTCTCGTAATTTAACGGGATTCCTAAGATCGAGGCGGTTTGAAACCACCTATTTAGGCATTTTACAGGATACCATGAGGAGATCAGAAAATACCTCATTCAGTGACAATATAAAATATGGCTGAAAATGAGAGGATAATTCATTTAATGGGTTGGGCTGATGATGGAGGATGTACTGAATATTAAAACCAATGTAAAGATGTAAAGGGGGGGGGGTTATCCAAAGTAAATCAGTCAATGCTCTCCCGCCCCTCTGATCATAGAGACAATTTTTTTTCAGTTTGAAATTTCTGTTTGATCCCACAAATCAGTAGGCTTATGTACAACAACTGTTGATATGCAAGTGTTTCCTTTGTATATATTTTGAATGCAGTACTGTATCAGATACTTCATTTTCTATATCTGATATAGAAAATTAATTAGAAACCATTAATCAATCATGTGTTACAATGATGGCGATTGCGTACATGTTCAGGGGGGAGTCAAATTATATTTTTTTACACTAAAGTTGGAAAAGCTATCATATTTCATTAATCGTAGAGTGAACTTCAGAAATAATGAGTTTGTGAAGTAATTGGTTTCCTCATTGCACACTATACCTGTGTTGTGCTTATTACTGTTTTGGTGAAACCTGTAGTATAAATGATGTAACTTTCTTATTTCGAATACAATTTTGATGAAATTCGCAGCTGTTTTCCCTATTTTCCCTATTTATTTCATTAAAAGTTGGGGTGAACTTGGTGTATAATGTATTTCTAACATGACTTCTATAGCTTCAACGACTTTCAAAATTTGTAAATCATCCTTTCTCATTATGCCATCTGTGATTAGAATATATTTTTGAATAATCACATGTATGGACATGAATAGATCTGTTATTCAGGAGTGTAGACCAGCTATGTGGTGTATTGATATGCTGCTATGACCTTTTTTGTGCAAACTGTGCATTGGTGCAAGTACATATTAATTATCCTCAAAAGAATCACACATTAGGAAGATCATTCCACCAGATGGTGCTTTAATTCTCTGATAAGTGATTAAGCATCCCATACTTGACAAGCCTGCTTGAGGCATGTAGCAGTAGTGCATTCCTGTACATGATTTACATGATGTGATGTGTCGCCATGGTGCTGTTTTTGATGAGATGATCATGTAACATTAATGGGAAAGATGGTTGTGAATGGAGTGGGCTATGGCTTTTGTCCCAAATCATGAGATAAAAAGAGTGAGTAGATGGACTCTGACCTGATGCCATTCCAGATAGGCAACCATTGTTTTTTTAAGGGATACATGTAAAAGGGTTAGGGTATGAGTGTTTCCAGGGTTGTAATAGCTTACATGTATCTTATTGCCAAGTACTTCAGTTCTGACATTGTACTTACCTTAAAATGTACAGCTTCTGAAGGACCATTTTACATAGGTTCACATCTTCCACTACAAAGATAAATGGGCCAAGTAGATACCCTTGAGGAACACACTTTATGCCTATCGATCCCATTCATTCACATTGTACAGAAGCCAGAAGGATAAAAAAAATCCTCCACATGAGGTGCTGGATGACTACAAATAAAAAATTGGGGATAAAAAGAAAAGGGAGAAATGCATATGTATTGCTTTTCCTTGAAGTTATATTAGAGGATAGAGTTAAACATATTATACATGTATTTCCATGTGAATATATTTCAAAAGGATGAAATATTTGAATACAAGGTGATTTTAAATCTTATCTACCTTTGAATATACTCAATTATTATTATTTTTTTTATTCACCTATACTTATCTTTTTTTTTCTATATTGGGGAATCATGGGGACATGCCTGTCATTCAAATTATGGGAAATGTCAATGCTCATTTCCATCTGCGGCATATTGTTGTGTCTTAAATTCCATGATTCTTTTAAACAGATTTGTCATGTTTGTATATAATCTAATTTGACCTGACACAAAATATATAGCTATTACTCAATGAACATGAAGAAAACACTTGTCATCACACACCAAGTAATAAACACCATGTATGCATTCTCCATTCACACACAAACGTTTGCTTATTTTCCATGATATTCAGATTTCATGAAATTTCATAAAATGCTGGCTGTCATATCAACATATCAATATAAACGTCACCCATGACATATTGAAATTCAGAAACACCAACAAATTCTTTTCTGTTGAACAATTACCTGTCATTGAGCATGGGGTATTAAAGCAGCTTGTGTTTAGACAACACTAAAAAAATCCACTCTAAAAAGTTTAGCTATATGAGCAATTCATGTGTCTGAATGCTGGCACTTGTAATGAAATTTCTAGTAACATAACTTGAGTCAAAGCATCATTTAGAACTACATGTATATAAAAGAATCCCCTTTTGAGCATAGTCCTGACAATCTTGAATCGATATACATGTAACTTAGGATCTTGGCAAAACAGCAGGAGTGCTGGAAGACTGCATCTTGTTAATGTTTTTCTTTCAAATAGGTTGAGATGTGTCTGAACATAATATGTAAGCTATGCAGTGGCAATCACCCTACTGGACAGAACAAAGTGTAATCATATAGCTTCATAATCACATATTCTGTCACTGTCATTGTGTTAACCCCTAGGAGACTGTATAATTTTGCTAAAACATACATTTTCCATAGACTCAGCCCTGTAGATATGCGGGCTTAGTGGCGAATGGGTTAAATTGGAGCATTTTCCTTCCAATGATTTGTGTGAAATTTTGAGTTTTTTTGTACAATGACTATTTTAAATTGGAATATTTCACATATTATCTTTGTGTTCACAACTGTGTTACATTGTGTTCTTTCGTAATAAGTTTCCTAATAAATGTTTTGTGTCTGAAATGGGGGATGGATTGAATAGCATAGATCTATAGGCTTCCGTCACATGATGGTAAAACAAAGATGTGGTATTAAAGATGACCACATGATAAATCATCTTATAGCTTTAATTTGACAGAAAACTTTTTAACAGGGATTGTTGAGTAATCCATTAATGATGATATACATTTAGTGGTCAGTGGGTATGAGGTTGTTGATCTAGTGCAGTACATTTTTCTTCATGAATCTTCTTGGTAATCAATTGAAGACATTATCTCATTGAGACACTCACTTCCGAGCATACAGAAATATCACAAATTATTGTTAAAAGTCAATTTTGACCCCCCCCCCAAAAAAAAAGGGAGTTGCTTCCTTTTGTTGTGTGACGGCCCAATAGTTGTCAACTGAGATAACCGAGCTAACACTTGACTTTTGTGTATAAATACAAATATTTTTTTGGATAGTTTTTAGATGTGACTTTTTGTTTTATTGTGGCTAGATGAGATAGCATCCATATTTTCTTGACAGTTTCTGACACTTAGGTTGTATATTTAATACATGTATGTCTATACATGATTTTTATTCATTGTGCTGAGCGTTATGCAATCTTTCCTATTAAACTGAAACTGTGGACCATCTTAATGCAATTTACTGACCAACTGCTGACTATTTCTTCATGCTGTTTCTAAATCACCATATCCTACTGTGCCTATTGATGTGATAATATGCATGTACCTGGTAGTGTGTGTGTGTATTTGAGTTTTGTCAGACGTGTATCAATCAGATAAGATTATTTACGTCTGGGACTGACCTTTAACGTTACCATCCGAAAGACGTGTCCAGGGCTCGAACCTTGAACCTCTGCATCAATTTGTAACTTCCCCACATAGCTTAGATTACAGTCGCATGCCACAACATCCAGTTGACCTTATCTCTATTATTAGCTTTTTTTCCAGGTGTTCTGTGTGTTGATGAATATATCACCCAGACTTGCATGGAAAAAAAAACTAAGCAAGAATGCAAGATCAAAGTTATTGATAGTACTTACTATATATGGAGATAATTTGAAGAAACATGTTTTTTTTAATTTTTTTTAATAGTCTTGGATCATGAATGATTAATCATTTTCATAATGCAGATTGAAAGTTTTTCTCCAGTCATCATTAGATATGAAAACATTATTTTCTGTTAAACATGAAAAATAACCTATTGGAAACCAAACAATATGGTAAAGCCTTAAAGATAACATTGCTTTATCATTAGATTTTTTAAAAGTTTTATTCATGTGTTTAATACATTATTTTCAATTATTTCAATCATTATAAAAAAAAAATGTTATATTTTTATCCTAATGATAATATTGGAAAAATAGTGCTTATAATTGAATTAACCCCTGAAAAACCAATGCTTATAATGCACCTGAAGGTACAAAATAATATTTTGTTTTTGTCTTTATTTCTTTCAGATTGTTTGTGACTGTCCTACAGAAACTGAACTACGAAGACTCGCTCTTATCGAAAGACATGTAAGTTTTTATTAATATGAATATTTGTCATATTTGCTTATCAGGTCATTGAAAACAAACCACTAGGGCTAGAGAGGTATGGATCCAAAGTGTATAAAATGTAGCCCCAGAAGAACTTCCCTACACTGCAATAGGTTCTGATAAAAATGTGACTTGGCATGAACAACATATTTGTTCAATTCTCTACTTTATATGTCAATGTGCATTAAAGCTCTATTTACAGAAGAAAAAAGCTAGTTATTGTGTTGAACTATGAACATTTTTTTAAATAAAGATAACTGACTTACACATCACCAGCAGTTTTCCTATCAATGTGATTTATAGCCTCATGGAAAAGCAAGGCATAGTTTACACTTGAATTGATAATTGAAGGTATGGGATTGTTTTTACAATATAATTAAATGGGATGTAATCTGATATAAGCCTTTAATGAGTCCATTAGTTTTTGTTTTTCTATGAAATAAACATGAAGTTATCAAGTGTAATTATTGTTGTATATTTCTCTTTTGAAATAATACATAATTCAATGCGAATGCACTGATTACAACATCTGCAGGGCCCATCATCTAACATTGTTTTTTCAAAACTTAAAATTGTAATCTGGAACACATAGCAATTTAAATTGTACATACAAATGGATGTTATTACAACTCTGTTCACATTTATTGATATCAAATACTGAAGGCTGATAATAGGAAAAATAAAACCCATTTGGATGGTCACAAAAAGCTGCAGCAGCCACTCAAAATAAAGAATCCTCTGGTAGGTGCCATAAATTAATGGCAATGTTTTTAGTTCATTGGTCTTTATGAAAATGGCCCAATATCTGTCATTCAAGTCCTACTGCTTAAAATTAAGTAGAAAAGCCAGAGAGAGAGAGAAAGAAAGAGAGGGGGAGAGAGGGAGAGAGAGAGAGATGGGGGGGGGGTGAGGAGATGGAAAGAGGGAGAGCGACTAATAAGACTGGAATATCAATTTAATTTTGAAGAACGTACACCTGATAAATGTCATAGAATGTCACCGATACAACATTCATCTGATACAAATTCAAGCTTTCCTCATAACAATACTGAGTTAACTAATTGGATCTAACATTCAACAATTTTGACAGGTGCTCAATTCTGCTTGTGTATTCATTGCAACTTTTTTTTCAAGCCTGAGTATTATTTTTTTGAAAGGAGGGCGATAATTACTGCGAGTTTCCACATTCTTTTCATGGTGTTTGGGAAGTGTCATCATTAAAAGGTCCACTATTAAAGCAGTGCTCTTAGATGAACTGCTATATTCATGATACGACAACATTTTCTGAATTGATCAGGCCAAAACATCTGTGCAGTGCATTAGTATATAAGTACAATTGAGTTAATTTCTTGTAATTTGAGTAATTCCAACAGCTGACACCATATAATTTTGGGGCAGATTTCAATTCACTTTCTGCAAAAGCCTTCAGAAAGTCTCTTCCACATTTATTTACATCTCACACCCAGAACAGATGTTTATCTTTTTAAAAGACCGATTGATTGATCCATTGGATATCTTCATATTACCTCAAGCAAAAAGAAAAGAAAAAATCCTATATATCTCATGATAAATCTATTTTTTTCTCTTGCAGATGTATTATGCTTGAAGCCTTTAATAAAAAATTCAGATATCAGCAAAAGTGACAATGTGCCACAATAATTGAACCGTCTTGACAGCTTCCATATCTTATTCATAAACTGACAAATTATGCATGAATGTGCAATTGAATTGGACTCCACATCATGCACCAGTCATGGCTCATGATTTTGATGACAATCATTGTGTGTCCCTTTCATACACATTTTGTTATGTCTCTACGAAACGAATGTGGGTGCGTGCTTCTGCATAAACACTTGTATGCTTTTTACACTAGCAAAAATTTCCTTAACCCCGTTCTGGGCTAAATTGCCATCTAGCCCTATAAGTATTACGGGGTTAAGCTTAGTCCACTTACTTTTCACACAGCATTTTGCAAAGTAGGCTAACCTCACCTATAGTACAGGATTATTTAGTCCTGCAAAGAAGCTGGGTTAATGGAGCAATGGCAGTGCTAAGACTGATTGTCCGGGGTTAAGAGTCGCAAGTGTAAAAAAGATTCCCGGCCAAGCTAATGACGATGTTCGATGTATGCCCTAGGGGCAACGGAGCCAGCGCTCTCGTCCAATCAGAGATAAGTGCTTATGAATGGCTACCACTTGTCCAGGATTACTGGATTTTGTATGCGAAAGGCAAGCATTTTTTTAGCCGGGAGTAGGCAAAAAATTTGGCCTGTGTAAAAAGGAAAAAAAAACGAGTACGGGGTTAAGGATAGTACAGGGTAATGAATAGTACGCGGTTAAAAAAACGTAGTGTAAAAAGCTTATTTGTTCTTCCTCCATCCCGTTTTTGCAATTGTAAATTAAAGCTTAAAGTCTATTTTAGGTTTTGCTAAATTCCCTTTCTCCAAAGTACATGTTACTATTCATATTTATTGCTAGATTAATGTGTATGCCCTAAAATAGTTTTGATGTGGTGAAGGTGATTAAAAAAAAAAAACACCAACAAAATTTAAACAAAATTTGTTTGATAAAATTTTGTGACTTTACTTGAAAAACTAATTTGCTGGGCTGCCTAGTGCATGACAAAAAATACCTGCATATGTTTTTTTGTATATAAAACCATTTAATAAGCATGGAATGAGCTTATAATGTTAGAATAATTATTGTCAGTAGTTTTCTTGTATCCTAAATACTAATAGTTAAATCTCTTAGGGCCACCTTTAAAGATATTTATAAACCTTACTTTGAAAAAGAGGGTGCTACATGTAGACATTGAATGGAAGAATAAATTAAAAATTCAATCTTCACAGAGAAATCAATGGATGTAAGAGGTTCAATAGTCACTACACTTCTGTGAGTTTGGAATGTTGGATGATACTCAAGTAGAATGCACACTATAGACAGAAGCAGTTGCATCATAATGTGTAATTGATATTTACAATGTAGTTTACTAAATCATATCAATTCCTCATACTGCTTCTCACATCCTTCACTTCAAATGCACGGAGGGACATTTCATAGTAATTTAAGGATATGTGATCGCACAAGCGCCTTTGGTAATTCAGAGTCGACAAGTAAGGTGGCAACTTGCCATGAATATTTAACATTGGTGACAAGACAGATCCCTGTGGAATGCCTCAGTGTGATTGTTAGCTGGATGTCAACCTACATTCTTTAACCTAATCAATACATTAAAAAAAGTAAAAGCATCAAACAGGCAATACTATAGGTACAATGTCTGCCAGAAGTCAGCTTTTAAAAAAATTTCCTCAGAAAATAAGTAAAATGCCACTTATGCCTTGTGCAGAGTGCATCAAAGCTGTTTCTTTTACTGTGCCCAGACATGGAGAAATAAAACCCTCACTTTATATCTGTTGATAAAGTTTGTATTTTTCGTTTCATGCATCAGCTCTAAATCATATGCAAAGTTGCAATTTTTTTTCCTATTCCCATTGTTTAATGCATTAAGGCAATAAGTAACTCTAATTAGTACAAGGTAAATACCATCTGAGTTGAGTAACATTGGGACTCCTACATGTAGCATTGTGGGGATAACTGAGATAAAAGGGGAATGTTTGCCCTCCTCCCCCCTCCTCCAGCCTTATATCATAGCACCTGTCCTGTCTCTATGCTGTTTGATCAGGAAACCTTACAATTACAATCCTTCCAAATGACCCCAATTTCCAGTAATATTCCCGCCACCACTGAGCATCGGCAGTCCTAACTCGATGATGGGAAGACGATACATCCGTCACATCGCGAATAACAAGAGCACCTTCACTGTGTTCCAGGGCAACGATTTCCGATACGTCTCTCCGGGCCAATCAGGCCATAACAACCATTCAATCTCCTGGCACCCAATCAGTGATATACAATTTCTCCTGGATACCTCCAAGCCTAGTTTTATGATTCCTCCCTCCGTTTTCCCCCCTCTCCATTGTCTCATTTTGAAGATGAGCAGCAAAGGAAAGATGAAATGGGGAAATTGGTTTGTGTGTGGGGGGGGGGGGGTAGGTAGATGAAGGTCATTTTGGGGATATCAGCTCTCTGGATTTTTTGTTCATCACAATTTACTGTCTTCCTCGTACATGTATTTTTCCATCCAGTGATATCAATTTTTGATGTCTGCGGTCTGAGAAAAAAGTATATCCCAGAGGATAACCACCTCTTATCCTCCCACTCTGCATCCGTATCTTTTATTGGTGGTGGTGGTGGGGGGGGGGTATGACAGGAGTGGGAGGTTATTGGGTGGGGATGGCCATGAATTGAGTGGGAGGATAGATAATTTGCAAGTTACTTTAATATTATTTCTACAGACTTCTACTGATTGAATGCATTGTAGAAGAGTGCATAAAAGAATTTAGGAAACCTTGCTAGAGAAAGATTTGTGAATTATTAGTGATTGTATGGGGATCTTAAATTATTATTTTGGTCAACACTTCCTTTTCCTTTCACCTTATTGGTAAGAAAGGAAGAATCCTTACACTCTTAAAACAAATCAGTCAAATTGACTAGACCAGTTGTCAGCTGGGTGCAACTGATATGTTTAGTCACATTTCTGACATATATTCTAGTCAGATATACACAATTCTAGTAAAATACAACCAGAAAATAGTCAAATATGACTAGAATAACATTTGCACCCAGCTGACCCCATTAACTAGTTATTTATGACTGATTTGTTATTAGAGTGTAGGACGTACATGTATGGATGACATCATAATATTCAAAGAGACTTTATAATACACAATGAACAAGTGTAGTGACTACAGATTAAACCTAGGAATTGGGAGGTAATATTCAACTATTAAAGAAACTTTCATTTCTATATGATTCAGCGTCACAAACATCTCATTAAAAATCACTTTGTTTACTTTTACATACAATGCAGAACCAGTGCATTCATGTTTAATGAGGCAGTAATAAAAATTTAGGTGAAGGTTTAATATATATTTTTTTTAATATTGCATTTCCCAGTGGTACATTTTTTAAACAAAGAACATAACCAAAATATTTAAAAAAAATCAAGAAAACAGTCTGATGGGCACCGCAAATTGTACATCCTTCATTACTTGAAAGGTCACATTTTGATGAACCTGATGAATTTGCAAAGAATGAATTCATATTTTTCCCCCATCAACATGACAGGTGCACATTTTACATGAAAGAAAAGAAACATGGAACTAGAATTTTAATTCGTCATGAGGACGAATTAGGTGATCTGTCTCTGATTTTATGATCAGGAAGACAATCAGCATGTTTATTGAGATCTATATCATCATCATGATGAAAACTGAACTTCTCTTACGAAAAGAACGTGTTGAATACTCTTGAAAAAGAGGGAAGTGAAAAAGTTGTGTAAAAAAGTGTAGGTCATACACATATTGTACAGGAACATTGTACATTAAAAGGGATTTTAATATCTTTTATTGTCCAATGTTTTATTTTATATACATTGTAATGGTCATAAAGGACCATTTGTGATATGTTAAAAAGAAAAACAAAGAAAAAAAATTCTCATGTTCACCCCTGCCCCCTGGGCTCGAACCCTGGACCCTAAGGATGCAAGTCTCATGCCTTACCCATTGAGCTACACACTTCCCATAGACTTTACACATAAGCAAAACAAGAGGATCTCAAATCCAATTTTGCAAGTGAAATACGGGCATGATCCTGGCATCTGATCGGAAAATGGAGACCACACTTGCGATAGCTTACGATCTCAGCTACAACATACGCCAAGCTCAGAGAAAACCGACAAAAAGAAATGGAGATATGGCTCGCGAAATAGAGGAATGTAAAATCCATTTTGAGAAAAAGTCATTTCCCATAGAGATTGCACACAAAATGAGCGAAAAATGACATGTCTCTATAACTTGCCATTTTTCAGGATGATTCGTTCCTTTAAATGTAAATATAGCCATCAAATTAGAAAGAGTATGTCCTCAGCTACAACATATTAAAAACTGAGCAAAAATTGGCCAATATTTATGGAGTTAGAGTCAAATATGCATAATTATGATGACGTCATAAGTAGCAAAATGGGAATTATGTGTTCCGACGCCATTTTGATGACATCATGATAAAATTTCGGGTCAAATGTGACATGAAATCATATCTCCCATTCATACTCTATTCGAATATGAAAAAAAAATTGGGGGTCAACCGACTTCCTGAAGAGCTATAATGAATTTTGTATAGGCATGTTTTTGCACATATATTGTCTATGGTGAGTGCGCGCACGTGCTGTTAACTTTGATGGAGGCTAATTCCGTTATTACTTGTTGTAGAAGGTTGATCAAGGTATCAAATTGTTCAGAATTATATTATAGGTGCATTGATATAAAAAAAAATGGCGATCCTATGTTGCATAGTGCCGTTACGCGCGAGAACGCGCGCGTAACCGTGCGCGCGCGCAAATTTTTGAAATGCTTAAAATGGCCTGATTCATACTCTACTTTGGTCAAAAAGTGATTTTGAGCATTTTAAAATTTTGGCGCGCGCATACGCGCACGTCGTGACCTTTACATGACTTTTGATGATATGGACAGTTGACCCTTGACCTGAAGATAATGTGATGTAAATATGATTAATTTTTGATAATTGATAATGAAGATATGATTGATTATGTGATTTTACAAAATGGCGTCTAGATGCATTGTATCTGATTTACTAACTGTTTAATCATACTCTTTTGTTGGTTTTAAAATCGATGTTTCTTCACTTTAATTTGACTTGTTTTTGTTGCTTGACATGGACAACTAAGTTCTAAAAATATTATCATTGATAATCCCAATTATGGGTAACCTTCATTCTTGGCTGGTTGGACCTTCCCATTGCTCCTCCTTATTCCTTCTTCTCTTGGGCCATTAATGGTATGAGATGTCCGCACTGATAGTGCGAAACAAGCTTCTGTATTTTGCATCACCAAGAAATTTCCTAAGATTCAGTGCTTTATGGAAATATGTTCACATTTGCATTTTTAAAGGTGCTAGTAAATGCCAAATTGAGAACATGTTTGAAGGTGCAAATGTTCTTAGGCTTTAATAGTTGTGCCAGGAAGCTGCACAGTTTTACACTGGTAAAGGTGTTCCTTGTGTGTCATTAGTAAAAGATGCAAAGTTGAACCGACGGTTCTTAGAGTGCACAGGCTTTGCTTAAAGGGGAATCCAAACCAAATAAAAACTTGTTTTTATAAGAAAAAGAAAAATCAGACAAGTTGATATGTGAAAGTTTGAACAATATTGGACAAACAACAAGAAAGTTATGAATTTTTAAAAGTTGTAAATATTGGTAATCACTATACCCATGGAGACTTCAAATTTGCCGCATATGGGATGTCATAGTGATGTAAGGCAAGGACTACTCTTCCATGTACTCCAATACATAATATGGCTAAAATGTCATTTTCCCAAAAGTTTTATTTCAAATCATATTTTTCTTTCATGAGGACATAAAACAATATACTACCTGGATTATATTTAGATTACTGCCCCAGGGGAATGGGTACTTAGGAGAAAACCACAAATCCCTGATAATAAAGTACATGGCCTATGGGAAAGTTGTCCTTGCCCCTTGTCATAATATACTTACCCAGTTGCCAATTTGAAATCTACATACTATTAGTGATCTCAATTTTAAAGCAGCTATAACTTTCTTATTGCTTGTCCGATTTCTTTCAAACTTTCGCCATTCTGTTTAATTTATTTTTCTCCTTCTCAACACAACATTTTATGGCCAAGGCTGGATTTCCCTTTAAGATTACCCATATGATTGTTTGTAAAGGGGATAATATGTAGCAGACATCGCTTTGTATTGTTATCAAAATGCAGAATTGAACAACAACAAAACAGATGGATTACTTGCACATATTTTTAAAGCTCTTATTTTTCACCAAATAAACTCTGCAAATGTCGGAACTATGAAATAAAATCATTATTTCAGTGAAAGTAAGAAATTCTATTTAAGTTTGAATTTTAGTATGACATGGATAAGTCATTACTGGAAAATACTTTTAAAACTTCATTGAAGACCCTAGCTATGTAAAGTACCCCCCCCCCCTCTTATCGAACCAATGCTTTTCCTGGATTTCTGCAGTGTTTATTATCTCTATTATCTGTTTGTTCTTGTTGACTACTGATAGAACGTTGGGTTCCTCTGTCTTTGTAGGAAGACTGTATGTTCCTTTATTGTATCGCTATCATTTAGAAGATAATGTTTGTCATCAGAGCTGTATTGATAAAGAAACAAATCTTCATCCTCCGGGCATTAATGCTATTTATTTTCTAGTTTGTATGGGAATACAGGAAAAGTCATGGGATATGTTGTGTAGATTTGCTTTACAGGAGGCATATAAGGCAGAATAATTTGTTGGCAACTCACTTCATGACACGGTAACGTAAAAGCACCTTCAGAGAGAATATTTCTAGAAAACGCTCTGTGTACGTTTATAAAAGTGGCTTTTATGTGATGAAAAATTACTCAACCTTGACTCTCAATTATTGAAATTGCAGAGGGTGCAAAACACCTGTGCAAGGCTTATATTTGGTTGTACAAAATATGCACGCATCACACCAATACTAAGAAACCTACATTGGTTACCAATATGGCAGAGAAAATCATTCAAAGTCTTACTTATTGTATACAAAGCAGTTCTTGGTCAAACCAGTAATCATGGTCGCAATTTGTGGAGTTCAACGGATCCTCTGCTTTTACAGATCCCATCCTTCAAAACAAAAGTAACACTAGGTGATCAAGCATTTGCTTGTGTAACCCCCATGCTCTGGAATAGCTTACCCCTGGAAGTTAGGAAAGCACTATCCATAAACAACTGTAAATCAAAGCTCAAAACACATCTATTTAATTGATAACAAGCATTTTAGGAGTCCCATAAAGTGCAGTAGAATATATACTTTATGGAATAGCTTCTGCGCTCTATAAATTTGCATATTATCATTATTATTATCATTGAATTAAATTTCAAATTTTGCATTATAAATTATGAAACAGTGACCAGGGCCCTACATGTAAATAGTTGAGATTGAAAAGGTACCTCATAAAAGTTGGTGATTAATTATTGTGTGATTATCATTTACATTACAATTGGTTGCACTTCAATTTTATGCAGTGCAGTTTGCAGATGAAATTAAACTTGCTCTTGTGTGCATGTTATTTTTCTAGATGTTTCATTTACATGGCTTTTATGTACCATCACAAAGAACTAGATTAATGTTAGAATGTTTGAATAATGGAGCGTTGAATTCTACCACAATGGAGTATGCCATGCTGCAAAGTCAGCCATCTCACATGGGAAGATTGTCATCATGGAAATGAGAGCAATTATTAACCTGGATCCTTCTCTTCAAACAATGTGGCCAGTTTGCACATCTTATATAAAGATGAGAGGGAGAATAAGAAAACTTGAAATATCCAGAACAAGACAATGGTCACGTCCCATAGGAGAGGCTGTCTCTCTTCCCCTGTTAGAGTATGATGATTGTCAGCCAATCTCATTCTCATAATAAACATTTTTCTCATTCTCTTATAGTCCCAGATATTAAGGATTGTGTTCTGCTTTAGTGCTGTATCTGTGTTGACAGCACAGTCTTCATCTTCTTCCTCTAATTATGTTAATGTTTTAAGGGCTATAATCGCTATATTCTATTTAACATCCCTATATGTACGTACATAACGATTCTAATTAATCATACTTATGTATTTGTATGAGATCATAGAATAAACATTGTCTTTTTTGTTAATCATATTAATGTTTAATTAAGGGCTTTATACTATTCAATATCCTTACATAATATGAGGATTTTATTGAATAGAGATTCATAAAGTTGTATCTCCAGAGATGAATTCCATGATATCTGTAGCTCAGTGAAATCTTTATTGTTATAGTACTTCAGTCCTTTTCTTTTTTTCTCAAATATTTTGAAATGACATGGATTATGATATTACTAACAGGTATACCTCCTCAGAATAGACCAGGATGATTATGCGTCCCTATGCAATCGATAGCTTACTGCAAAAATAGCGACGCTGTCTTGGAAATTGTATAAGGACTGAACTCCTATAGGTACTTAAGGCTTAGCTCCATCAGCCAGAGTTTTAAAATAACTATGCTATCTGATCTGGCAAACTACATGCATCTCGGTCAGAATGATCCCAAAGATTATTTGTAATGAAGACACTATTAGCGGGTTATTTCATCAGTTCATCTCTAGATTAGAATCATAAGTCGACTGTGGTGCTTAGCAAAATAATGGGTCCTTTGGCAAATTATCCAAATCAATCACTAGTCCTGAAAATGCATGTATGATTGGCTCAAAATCAAGGTGCATTTGATTTTTATTAGCTGCGTTTGCTTTCAATTCTTCAGCATCGAGCCCCTGACCACACAAATCCATCTTTTAAAGACTACCCTGTGAACTTGTGCTATGGCAACAAGGTTGACATTTATTCACATTTCCATAATACATCTAACCCTAACGCACTCGGCGGCAATATTCCTAATGAAGTCTAGCAAGTGAAGACTACCACACCTGCGCTGCATGTCAGTGATAGGATGGAGGAAACCTTAGATGGTGTTTTGAAGAGCTAGTTGTAGAGCGCTCAAGATGCGCTCCATAAGAGGCTAGTAAAGAGTTTCAAAATTGTGATGAAGAAGCTGGAGAGGGTAGCGACCCTGAATAATAACTGTCACAAATCCATGTCCTCTCGAGGAGCCCAGTGCTCTCATTTAGATGGAAGAAAAAAAAAAGTCTCTGATTTCTTCTTATATGGTACAGACTGTATCAAGATGGCAGAGGAAAGCTATGAGAGAAACTTGTGGAATCATAAGGATGTGTATGTACATGTATCTGTTGATGAAGATTCATAGCCTCTTTGCTTTTATACTCGAGCATTATTAAAATAATTTTTGGGGTTCAAGTACTAAGTCATATTGAACTATATTGTTCTAATACTCAGCCCCCCCCCCCCCCCGCACCCAAAAAAAAATCAAAGAATACTTTTTCACTTGTTGAAATAGGATATGAGTGTGACTTTCGGTAAAACACCACACCCTCTTCATGTATCTTGAATCAATGGTTGTCAAGCTCCAATCACATTCAGGTTTTTTTTTATCCATTAAAACCATTGACTGAAAAGCGTAAAACCATTGACTGAAAAGCTTTTTACTTATTTTGATTTATTCTTTATAATGCCCAAATCTTTTTGTTTTCTCATTTCCTTCAAAAACTTTCATTGAAACAATAGTACTTCATGGAAATATTAACCATTTGGTGAACAGAAAGTTAAGAAGGATATTTTACAGATGCAAATTTATGCAATGTAGGATGAGAGTTACATGTGGAGGGCATTTTACTGCGTAAACATATGGAAACAGACTGCAAATGGCAGATAAAGAAAGCATAGAGAATCGATTTGAGAGGAGTAAGATTTCATTTCCAGAGCGAGAGAAAAAGCAAATTATGCATATCATGGTTGCTATCCGAATGGCGGCTTCATCCGTCATTCTGGGCATCTCTGGCTTCCTAGGCTCCATCCCTTGATAAAACAACAACATGCAACTATAGCCTTCAGTCACGACTTACCCGCTATCTCTAATTGTTGTACCTCAGAAGCAAACGTGGAATTACGGCGTAAGGGACACCTTGCCCTGACGTGACCACAAGCGCTTTTCACGATCAGGCAAACTATTGGTAGAGACAAAAATGAAAGCCAATCCCTTGCTAGACCTCTCTAACTCTACCCTCTTATTTTGCTTAGTAGAAGCTCATGTATCACATGGGGAATGATTGCAACCCCACAGAGGATCTTTCGACCCACTTTTCCTGCCTTGCTGCATAGCTGCAGACTGTAGGGGTGATCCAGTCTTTTTTTTAGATTCTTATTCCTGATATTTTTTTTCTGTTTTAAACAGTCAGAGTCAAGTCAGTTATCTAAATATGTAATATAGTCAAATTTGGTTAAGTGACAACCTGTATAAAAACACCACCTGTCTTTACATGCCACAAATTTTGTTTCCCTTTAAGTATTCCTACTTAAGTATTAAAGGAACTTGTCTTTAAAGACCAACTGCTCATAATTTTTATGTCTCCACTGGATGGTATTTAAACTTAAAGACAGGTTTCACTGTATCACAGTGTGTTTGCAGTTGAAGTTGATAAATAAGAGAGGCATTTAGTATTGTGGCATGATAAAAGTATGACATGAGGAGTGAAAGAGTTAATAGACTGAGAGCAGGGCTGCCAAGTCAGGCAGACCCCCTGAAAAACTGACCAATTTTGAGTGATCTCTTCCATTTGATTGTATGTAAATAAGAAAGATCTACCTAGTTTTACAGTAAATTCTCCCAGAATGGTGAATATTGAAGTGTGAGGATCAAGGGCTTAATAGAATGAAGATTATCTCACTTTATACTGTTCTGATTAATGGTTTCTTGGTTTATTGAGGGAACAAATACCCATACCAGTACTGATATTGTTATTTCTAATAGCTGTAGAAATTTGCTTGAAGAAACAGGGCACCTTAATCAACAAGGTTGTGATTTAAGATTTTTCATTCAGTATTCTTTTTTTAAAATGTCTAATTCAATCTTACAGTTTACATTATTCTTTTTTGGGGTATATATGCCTTAAATTATAATGTACAGTGTACTAAACTGGTAGGAACATTTGAAAGAGAACAAAAGCTGTAAGTGTTATAATAATTTATGGAGAAGAATGTCAAAATAATTGAATGTAAAGTATGTAATTCCAAAACTTTTCTTTGGAATAGATTACATTGCATTTTGAATCAGTTCTTAAGATCATTTTTTTAAAAGATAGTCAAAACACTTAACTCTTATGTTTTATATTGATTTGCAAAATATAGAGGTCAAATATTGCATATTTTGTAAAAATACTTTTCATTAATTTATTTTTATAATCTAAAGCTTTTTATAGGATATTATTTCTGAATTTAAATATAAAACAAGCAAAGAAAAGTGAAATTTAGGTCAAGATTTATGGCGGCCCTGCTGTGCTCTATTATTTCAAGCCATACTCATGTGCCGAAAGATTGAGTAGGTGAAGAAAATGTCAAGTAGAAAAAGAAAACCACTTCTTACTGAATTTGAATCTAGGTTGAGGCGCTCTGGGAATCATTGAAGGGAATATCACACATGAATAACAAACCATGAAAGGACTAAGGTTTGAGGAGAACACTGTCTTTTTAGATTTGAGAGAAACAACTTCAACGATTGATGCCTGTCTACTGATTAACAGACAAAATCGTTGCTGTTTTCTCAATCCAATTTACTAAGGATTTAAAACCTGAATTGGATTGAGAAAGTAATGACTTATCACAATTTCTAATCAGTAGAAAGGCATTTCTAATGATTATAGTTGTTTCTTTGAAATCCAAGAAACATTGCCCTACCGCATGCATTTTCTGTTCCGTGTGTGAGACATCCATGTTTTATACATGACGTCAGCTAAGATGTTAGGCAGTATGGTTCACGCTTGGAGCATTTCTGTCATTTGATGGAGAGCATTAGGAAAAGTTGATGTGAACATCAAGCCTTGTGTCCAGATGTCCGTTTATTAATTCCCCATCTTCCTTTTAGCGAGAACGGGCATATTCTCTGCGTTCTTCAAACATTGTTGAGCATCTATCCATCGGGGCATGACCGTAAAGGAGGGATTTTGTTAGTGGATCTATTCAATTAGATCTTCAGTGGAGCGGGAGAGTGTTGTGGGGAGGAGGCCAAGAGGAGAACAAGGTCGCTTGTTTTTACACGAGCCGGAAGGAGAGTCTTCCTTTTCAAGCGGAGCGTTAGCGCATCCCATCCAAGTCTAGATTGTTACGTGAACATGATCATGATTGCATGTCACATTGAAAACATTGTATTGATTCTATAAGATTTCTCCATGAATGCACCGTGTATAGGTTCCAGCTTGTCTGCAGAGTTCATTAAATAATTTGTGCGTCTGCCAGTGCAGGGTTAGGTACATGGTATATTGTGAATGTATGCCTGTCATCTGATTCAATTTGTCTAACGTGGTTTGAGTGCCAATTCTCAAGGATACCATACATGGCTTGCCTTAAAGTAAGTATATAGTATTCTCTTGAATAAAAAACCTTGAAATACATTTTTTCAAATATTCATTACTTTACATTATACAAATAGCTTGCCAGCTGCTGGAAATCAGATACAATTCTTTTTTGTTATTTGAATATTTTCCCACAGTAATAGTGATTGACTTAATTATCAGGATGTGTTGAGTCATTGACAGAGTTGATTCAGAACACCCTAAAAGTAATATGTCAAAATAGATTCATTACACGAAAGTGCTATGCATTGATAATCATTTTCTGATTTGCAATATGAGGTTCATTTATATAGCAGAAATATGTTGACATACTCGGGTAATTTGCAGTCACATCGTTGGATATCATGAAGTATGAATATTCATAACATTCTAATTATTAGAGTACTCTTCCACAACTTTTTGAATTAATTTGGTATGTGATGGTGATATTGATTCAACAATGCCATGAACACTGCTTGGCAATGGTTTACCTAATGCTTGATCTCGGTGATTTAATATCAATATCCTATTGAATTCTATACTTAATATGGGGTCATTAGTGATCATCTATGGACCAGAGGTTCATACACATCAAATAATGTGTTGTTAAACAGTGTACATACAGTACAACACCAGTTTTACTCCAGAATTAAATTTACAGTGTTAGGTTTACACACATGGGGGCTATTACAACATCTTCTGTTGTTACGTAAACTCCCTGTAGTGTTATGTTCAAAGTCTAGGGTGTAATTTTAAAACCTCAGTGTGTGCTCCTCTAGGGACACCAACTGGTGTCAGTTTTAGCACCCCAACATTACAATGTAATATGTTATTTTTACCTAAGATGGGGTCATTGGGGATATGGATAGATACAAGGTTTAGAGTGGGTTAATATCTACCAAAGATTGGGCCAACGGTGAATATTCATAGGTTTATAGCTGGCTATATCTCTGTCATGTAATTTAATCCTTTTTTGTATAGAGTTCTGTGGGTGATCATGTGTGTGTGTGTGTGGGGGGGGGGGTTCCACTGGTGGATTGGGGTAATATATTTGTAAACAGGAGGATGTCATCTTGGTTTGAATGAAATAACAACAACAACAAATAAACCATACCATTATCTTTCTGACGTTGGGGGAAAGAATACGGGGGTCATTCTATCCATTTAGCCAGTGTTTCCACTCTTCCCGAAATTCAGGAAATTTCAGGAAATTTTGACTTTTTCCAGGAAAGGTTCGGGAAATGAAAAAATTCCAGGAAATTTTGGGAAATCCGAAAATTACAATTAAACGTAGCAACTATTAATATTCATGTTATATTTACATAATTTTTAACCTCCATATGTAGCTCAAAATTTTCCGCTCGATCTCTGCGCTCGCATTTTTTAATTTGTTCCTATTTTTAAAGAGGGCGTGAACAAAAAAATGCTAAATTCCCTGATTTTGGCCACCTGGACCAAATTTACGCTCGCTGTGTTATTGCCCGATTTTTGTTTAAAATCAAACTTGAAAATTCCAGGAAATATTTATTAATTTCAGGAAATTTGGGATTCAGTTTCGGAAAATTTATTTTGGAGCTGTGGAAATACTGCATTTAGCACAAGCACACTAATCAAAGTTTGACATGAGATTGACATTACAAAGATCAGACAGGTCGAGAATAAGACTGTATCAATTACATTCAATGGATGATAGGTTTGTTATGGTATTGCATTACTGCCTTCTCATTCAAAGCAGGTGACAGGGTCCTTTGTGGGGTGCTTCTGATTTGATGCACATTATGTCTACATGATGGAGACAGATTGACAGTCGCATTCGAAATTCAGAGCATGTTCCCATACAAACCCATACATGTTGGTCATTACACAGACATGAGATCGATGGGGAAGAATGTTAATGACGTTCTGATGGAGTCATGTTCCCATTCCCTGATTAAGTCTAGTGTTATGAGAGGCAGGTCTAGGGTTTCATATTAGAAGGGGAACATAAGTGGGTCTAATGTAACTTCTGAAGGTTTCCACGGAGAAGAACAATAGTGTAGTAGGTTTCATGGTACACCATGTATCTTTCTTGGGCAAATGTTGGTCCTGAAAAGGACCACCCAATCTCGACGTTTCGACAAGTGTGTTCTTGTCGTCCTCAGGAGAAACGATCGAATTCAGAAGTGGGTCTATTTTTTCAGAATTTTTCATTGAGCAAAAAAGGGAGCTATATAGCTTTAAAAAGTACACAATTGCGTAAAAAACGCTAACATAAAGAAAAAAAAGGGAGAGGGAAAATATGAAGGAGAATGAATAGGCAAAGGAATGTGAAAAGGAGGAGGAGGAGGAGGAGGAGGAGATGATGATGATGATGATGATGTCGATGTCATTCTGGATTGGCATCTTATGTTGGAATCAAGTTCCCATTCCCACATTGATTCCAAACAGCTTTTTTATGGAGCACTGTTACTTCAGAGTGATCATTAATAATACAATGCTATACGTATTACCATTTATCAAATGATTGTTTACACAATGTTTTGAAATGTTTAAGCCCAATCATGAGAAGGGGATGAGACATAAGCAGCTCAATAATTTTTTTTTCCATCAAGAATATCCAGTTTTCCCTCTTTTTCTGAAAAATATGTAACAAAATGATTTTATATTGATAAACTATATAATGAACACATGAGCATTACAAAACTCCAAATCAGGATCTGTTTATTATGCCCCCTCCCTAAAAAAATGATAAACTGCAGGAGAGAAGGTTTGATATGATTATGAATAAATATTTCACTGTGTTTCATCTGTGAAGAATTATTATTTACTGAAAAAGAAAATTGCTGGCTGAAAAGCTGAAATTGGCATGCTAAAACAAAACCCCTTTGCTGTAGTACATTGAGTTATGTGTTACCTTAATTCTCATAGAGGATGAGCCAATCTGCTTTGATACATCAGTATTCATGGGGTATTATATGGCACTCTAAGGTAGTTGTGTTGATGTTCACGTATGGCATGTTGCTCAATCGCAACCATCAAAGTCTTGTTTGCAATTCATCATGTCCAGCGTAGCGTCAATTTACCTCCCCGACACATGTATCTTGGTCATCCAATACTCCCGAGACGTGTGCTTTTGTATGGGAGCGTGTCAAACCTCCTCCTTATTATGTCTGTTCACATTGCTTTGGTTTTCATTCCATTCAGAAATCTGAAAGAAATCAACTTCCTATCCAAAATAAACATTTTATTTGTATTGTTCCGATATTCCCCCTTTTTTCAGTCGATTTGATTTGATTTTCAGTTATAAGAAAGAAGAAAAAAAAACAAAGAAAGAAAATTATCATTCACTGCCCCACCTTCTCAGTAGAGAAAGTGATGCTCAATATTATACATATTATACATATGGGCGATATTATTGTTTGTATCATAATACACATTGCAAGGGGGTTGTTTCTTGAAACATATTTTCAAATATCAATTTAAAATTGGCAATTGATAAATCGGTTTTAAGAATGTAGGATTTATGTTGCCAGAAGCAGACCAGAAAGCAAATGTGATTTTTCAATCAGTTTCAATACCTACAATTGTTTTGTTTTTTTACATACAATGTAGTTGTAACTGAGTTGTAACACTCTCCATTGTCAGCAATGATACTCTTCACAAGAACATGGCGTAGAGAGAGAGCCATGTTTGAAATTACCAAGTAGGAGTTTGAGATGATCTTACTACGCTGCTGTCCAATACTGTTCATATGTATATGGGTCAATCAATCCTCATGGGTGATGGTGACCTGTCAGAACATGGTGTAAGGGTACACACCGATAGAGCTCTAGACTTATCTGATTTTGTCATATGGACAGCTGAAAGATTTTTTTCAAAGGGGTCATAGAAACTTGAAATATTCAATTTTCTTTCATTTCATGAATCAGACATCATGTTTGCTAAACACTCCATATTTTTTAAAAAATAAAGATGCATTAAGTAAGGTTACAAATTATTCATTATTTTGTCCTTTTTAGATACCTTCTCTTACTATAAGGGCTCATATGACATGCATCAGATAAAAATCAACTTTTGCAATTGTTGCCTTTGGGTAACCATTTTGTGGGGCTCTTTTCCCCCTTTCCTTAAAACTTTAGTTTCATTTTTATGAACCATGATAATGATAACAAATTTATAATGATGATAAATTGATAATGTATAATTTAATATAATGATCATTTGTATTGTGTGATTTTTATATAAAAAAGGCAAACAAGGTACAAGTACTGTCTTGAATAACAGTATATTTAATCTTCCTGGGTTTTCTTGCAGAAAGATATTTAATCAGATGCAACTCCAGAAATCAAATGAAATGCATCTTTTTTGGAAGTGAATCGTTAGGACCTGCATTTTTTTTTTTTTTTAATTGATCTTTCCCAACAGGCACTATAGTCTTTATCCAACTCTATTTTCTCCTGTTCATTCGCTACCTGTACTGTAAAACTATTATTTTAAAGTGTTGATGAATGACCCGTGCCACATACATGTATTCAATTTGTGCTACTCTGATAGTTACAGCTTATGTTGGTAGTAATAGACCGTATCCTTCATCATTAACTTTAAATTGCTTAAAACCACAAGTTGTTGGAGGCTACATGAAGTGAATTAGAGTGGAAGCTATGAAGCAAATTATAGTGAAAATGGTCCCTTCTCACATCTGTTGCATTCTAAAGTGTTTTACTGAATTGATGCTGAATTCATCAATTATATTGCTTTTGTTAAAATGTCATGCGTATAAAAAGAGCCAATCTTTCAGTTAATTTCCTGGCTGATCCTTCCTAATTGCTCAATGTAGCCCTCTTATCTATTAAACTATACTCCTAAAATGTATGATTAGTAGGCGCCTGAACTTTGCCACATTGCATTCATAAATGATGACAATCTGATTTGAAGGGTTCAGTCTAGACTCTAGGGACCCATTTAATAAAGAATTACAATTATAAACTTAGCCTATTTGAAAACTATGATGGTAACGGTGCTCAGCATCCAGTCACGATTAAGGTTTCCATGGTAGTTACCATCTAGGTCAAACATAGTTGTCTCTATAGAATGGGCCAAGATATCCTTCATCGTAAAAGCTATGTTTAGTGATGAATCTCTGTTTTCCTATAACATTCAAAGAATTTACCATCAGTAGTTACTCCAGCTATACAGTGCGTATCAAAAAAAAGTTTACACTTTGAAAAAGCCCTGGGAATTAAAAAATATACAACATGTGGGTAATTTTTTCACATATAATCTTGGGTTTGGGTCTCATCTATCCAATGAATGTAAAAGTTTTGACAAAATGTTACACTTAAGAGAGCACTGTCCATTTTTGTAAAGCTCGCAGAAATCTGTTTGCGCAGAAATGCTTGTTTTCACGCTGTATCAAGGGGAAAGGGCGAAATCAAACTTACCCTGCGAAACATTTCTCATACATTTCCCTTGCACTTTTAGTCAATTGAAATAAAATGGTTACATTCAAGCATTTTGTAACAATTTTGCCACCCAAATTGAAATTTCAACACTTAGTAAGCACACCCTTTACCCTTTTTGTGCCAGCTGGATCTGAGGACATAACTGAATCTGAACAAAAGTTTATATCAGACATCTCCAGCATTTTCACTAAGTTTTTATCATTTAAAGTGGGTTTACATTTCATTTAATACTTGTTTTTCCACACTTTTTCTAAGCTTGACAATGATTAACAAAATGAAAATCAAGCCTAAGCCATTTCATGTAAATCACAGCTCAGTGTAAAGCAAATATCGTCACGATGGCCTCAGTGTGTTGGGGAGTGGGGTGGGGCGCAATGCACTCTTCGAAGTGTTTTGGGCAAGGAAACAAGTTAAAAAAAGGTAAAAGATATCTTCAAATCAATTTTACTAGCTAAATTCCATGTGTTCTTCATTATTGTGGTCTATTTTTATTCTCATAACTATTTCAAAGTTCTGCGCAAATCTTTTTTCAACAACTTTTCAAAAGTAAGTGGTGCTCACTCAAGCGGAAATATTTTTGATAGTTATATCCTCATTTGCTTAAATGGATCTGTACCAATGTTAAAATGTGGAAAAATCTTCAGGATATTGCAAATGTACAATTTTACAGGATTTTTTCTAAGTGTAAACTTTTTTTTGATACGCACTGTAGAAGCCCAATTAAACATATTTACATCTTTCTACATGATACAGATTGGTGTGTGTATGCAGCGTCTTCGAGGCGGGGTAGCCATGGGAGGCCCTCAAGGTCAGCATCAGGTCAGTTCTACTGTTCATGATGATGCTATTCTCCAGCTGTGTGCTGACCTACACGATACAGATGCAGCATCTATGCAGCTCAAGGTCATCAGATATGTAAGTCCAACCTTCATATATATACACCTACCAATAGTTTTATCAATTCAATACTGTGCCTGATAAACCTCATGTGTGCAGTAAAGTACTAGAAGCTGCAAGCATTATGCTAGTAGATGGTATTTCATGCCGACAGAGAGATTTTTGCTCAAACTTGCATTATTTTATTATTTTGCAATATAACCAGATGATACTAAACCTAAATTTACTGTTATCTTCTAATATATATATATAAGAAAACAAATCCTACCATTTAGCAGGGTGCTACATAAGCACTTGCCCGATTGCCCAGGGCAAGTAAAAGTTAGAGTCGGGCAAGTGTTTTGAAGTAAAGACCAAAAATACTTGCCCAAATTGGGCAAGCAAAATTCACACAGTAGAAAGCAAAATTCTCACAGTAGAATGAAAAAAAATTAGGGTCAATATGATATGATATTGACCCTAATTTTGGTCATAGCAGGCAAGATAAGTCACTTTGGGAAAAAAAATGCAATAACAAGGTAGATCAGTTCATGTCTTTCTTTTGAAGAGGAAAATCTTTTTTTTTCAAGGATTTTTTTCGGGCAAGTGAAATAGATTGTTGGGCAAGTATATTCCAACTATCTAAAAATTTACTTGCCCGACCGGGCAAGCGCTTCTAAAAGTTATGTAGCACCCTGCATTTAGCATAACTTTACAGATTAATATTCAGACATTTAGATATGACACATTGTGTTGGTATTGTCATTAAAACCTAAATCAATCAATCAATCTTACATACAGTCAGAGCTTTAAATTTTTCACCATGTTGGTACCTTTTAGCTTCTGTTTTTCATTCTTTGATTTTGCCTTTTGTTCATTCTTTGCATTTTGCTCCTGGCAGTGCAAATTAAAAAGCCCTTTGTATTCTGTGTTTCTTTTAAATTTCTAACATATCTGCATCTTGTCTGAACATATCTTTACCATATCCTCAATTATATCCATGATTCCAATTCTAATATGCTTTTCACACTGCACTTTTTTTCCTTAAAGGAGAATGAAACCCAAAATGCAATACCACATAATATCATTGATAAGTAAATGATAATCAAAATGAATCCACTTTTACCCATATCCGATTTCCCAGAGTGGAGTACCACCTCTTCAAAGTTAGACTTCTTCACGTTCAAAGTCTCTGAATGGAGATCGCCATTGTTGCGAGGTTCGTTCAAAATTGCTCTCGGTACTAGCTTCCATGTGCAGCTAGTCACAGGCTGAAACCAATCCCGAGTTCGCATAATATAGATACTTTTTTTACAAGAAATAAATATAATATACACATAAAAACACTTGAAAATATTATCAAAAAGCTATTCAAATTATTCTATGGTTTAAAACACAAATTGATGAGTTTTAATGAAAATTTTACACATTTATTTACTATTACCAAATTGGCAAATTTGACAAAGCTAAATTTGTACGTAGACAGTATATACAGCCGTCCCCGGCCGCCCACTCATCACACGTATTGCGAGGTTAGTATTATAAGCCAGCACCGTGAACCGCATTTGGCAGTGGATTTCTATCTAGTGGGTCGCGCGTGCTGGGATCTTCCTTCTGGTGTCCACAACACACCACTTCGGTGGCTTGATTTTTCTGTGCGCGGCAGCATGTAATGAACCCTTGAGTGCCGACCACCGGCCCACGAACCGATTGATCGTGTTAACTGTTATGTTGGAAGTTTGGTTGTCTATCCCGTTTGAATATCGTTAAATTGTTAATTGTGCTATTTTTCAATATATCTAACATTGTTTATTATTTGTTACCGTCGATTTTAAGTAAAACATAACTTATCGGACGTTTGTATTGAAATAGAACTTAGTTAGAAGGCCCGAGAGCCTACGACTTCGAGTCCCAATACTCGGCCGAAGAAATCGGTAAAATGCTCGCTACGAATACATGTAACATCATTCCTCATGAATTTGGAAGAATTGTTGTATTTCTCCACCTTTAGTGCAGCCACTCATTTTTTACAGAGATTTCTGGCCTCTTCTGGGGATCAGGAATTTGGCAAAAGCTGCATGCCCCTTTCTGACCACCCTGGCCCATGTATTTTATGCTAGCAATCAAAGGCGAGTGCCGAGGTCGGACACCGAGTTGTACGTCGCTGACGTCACAACCCCCCACGGAGATATAGGGAGTATGAGCAAAATGGCGATCTCCACGGGTCTTTCAAATATCAAAATATTGATAACTTTGACTTGGCATATCATGGGAAATAGGAAATCGTTCTGCCTCATTTTAATTTTATTTTAATCAGTGAAATGTAATCACTTTATGATCAGATAATAAATCTATCCTTTCATTTTCCTTTAACCCTGGGAAATTGGTAAGGCTAAGGGGGGGGGGGGATCTTAGCCCCACCAATTTCCCAGGGCTAAGCTGAGCCACTTTGTTTTCACACTACGTTTTAGCAAAGTGGGCTAGCGCGGTAAATAGTATGGTACCATCTGGCCCTGCAAAAAAGCAAGCACCACAATCGCGGTGCTAAGAGATGCAATGTATAACAAAACTGGGCTAAGGATAAGTGTGGCTAAGCATTAGCCAATCACAGAAGTCGAAATTGCATGTTAATCGCGCTCTGTATGGTAAAATCATCAATATTCATGAGCTGTGTGATAGTCCGGGGTTAAATGCAGGGTGAAAAGCATTACTACTGTCTTTTGTAGAGCTAGCTTCTTTAAGACCCTGGTACATACTGGGGATCGTTCCATGAAAAGCTTTGTCAGTAATTTCCACTTAATAAGCTACTACAATTGCATGCATATGATTGGTTGAGAGTAAAAGTATGTGAAAATCACTGACAGAATGTTTTCATCAAATGTTATTTTTATACCACCTCAGGCAAATATTGCAAATATGAATGTTTGATTGGCTGTCTCTTTCATCCTGATCAATGGATTCATGCATTAAACCATAAAAAACCCAAATGACTTAATTCCCTCGCTGATCCTCTCCGCTTGTAAGGACGTCATAGCGATTTCCTGCCCAACGGATCAATGGCTGCCAACATTCGCTTGCTGCTTCTCATTCACATATACTCTGCACATTGTCGCTGCACCCAAACTCGGCAAACTTAAAAAAGGCGAATGATGTCCCCTGCCGCCACCGTACGCAGGAAGTGTAAAGTGAGCACTGAGTTGCGATCAATCATGGTGTGGCAATTCTGGTCTATTCGCAATCTCTCATATACCCTTTTTACACACGCTAAAATTTCCTTAACCCCGTACTATAGGTGGGGCTAAATTGCCATTTAGCCCCACCTATAGTACGGGGTTAAGCTTAGCCCACTTTCTTTTTACACAGCATTTTTGCAAAGTGGGCTAACCCCACCTTTAGTACGGGATTATTTGGCCCTGCAAAAAAGCAGGGTTATCCCAGCAATTGCGGTGCTAAGAGCGATAGTACGGGGTTAAGATCGCTAGTGTAAAACGAAAGTGGGCTAAGCTTAACCCCGTACTATAGGTGGGGCTAAATGGCAATTTAGCCCCACCTATAGTAAGGGGTTAAGGAAATTTTAGCGTGTGTAAAAAGGAATGAACACTCAGTGTGCTCGTGAATATTCATGAGCTACCACTAGTCCGGGGTTAGCGAGATTCGTGTGTGAAAAGCAAGCATTCCTTATCCGGGGTTAGCAATAACGATTTGGCATGTGTGAAAAGGAAAAAAAGATAGTACGGGGTTAAGGATAGTACGGGGTTAGCGATAGTCCGGGGTTAAGAAAATCCTGTGTAAAAAGGGTAATAGATGATGGTGGCACAGGTGGCATGATGATTTATTCTATTGAATCTAGAGGTATGAAACGTGAGCGCAGCAATTTGATTTAATCACAAGATTGCTGATAGGGTACACATGGGAGTTAAACATGTTTGTTGTTCGCTCCTCTCTCTCTCCTCTCCCCCTCTCTCTCTCTCTCTCTCTCTCTCTCTTTGTCCAATCTTACTTTGCAAATAGGAGGAGGCCAAATTGAAAGTCATTACCAGGAAACCATTTAGGCATTTTGTTTCTCATGAGACAATTCCACTTTGGTCATTTTTGTCTCACCTGCATAGCAGAGTGAGACTATAGGCGCCGCTTTTCCGACGGCGACGGCGGCGGCGGCGGCGGCGGCGGCGGCGGCGGCGGCGGCGGCGACGGCGGCGTCAACACCAAATCTTAACCTGAGGTTAAGTTTTTGAAATGACAGCATAACTTAGAAAGTATATGGACCTAGTTCATGAAACTTGGCCATAAGGTTAATCAAGTATTACTGAACATCCTGCCTGAGTTTCATGTCACATGACCAAGGTCAAAGGTCATTTAGGGTCAATGAACTTAGACCATGTTGGGGGAATCAACATCAAAATCTTAACCTAAGGTTAAGTTTTTGAAATGTCATCATAACTTAGAAAATATATGGACCTAGTTCATGAAACTTATACATAAGGTTAATCAAGTATCACTGAACATCCTGCATGAGTTTCACGTCACATGACCAAGGTCAAAGGTCATTTAGGGTCAATGAACTTTGGCCGAATTGGGGGTATCTGTTGAATTACCATCATAACTTTGAAAGTTTATGGATCTGATTCATGAAACTTGGACATAATAGTTATCAAGTATTACTGAACATCCTGTGCAAGTTTCAGGTCACATGATCAAGGCAAAAGGTCATTTAGGGTCAATGAACTTTGGCCAAATTGGGGTATTTGTTGAATTACAGCCATAAATTTGAAAGTGTGTTGGTCTAGTTCATAAAACTTGGACATAATAGTAATCAAGTATCACTGAACATCCTGTGCGAGTTTCAGGTCACATGATCAAGGTCAAAGGTCATGTAAGGTCAAAGAACTTTGGCCACGTTGGGGGTATTTGTTGAATTGCCATCATATCTCTATAAGTGTATTGGTCTAGTTCATAAAACGTGGAAATAAGAGTAACCAAGTATCACTGAACATCTTGTGCGAGTTATAGTAGTTTTCAAAATCAGCACTGCTGCTATATTGAATCGCGTGATGCAGGTGAGACGGCCAGAGGCATTCCACTTGTTTTATATGAGCAATTAAGATTTGCAAGAAATTTGATAAAGTATAATTGATAGCTTTAGCTGGAGTAGCAATTGCATTGTGATATTTGTAGATTTTACTTCTATTGAGTCAAAAGTTAAAAAGCAATTCATTTTAGAGTTTACGGTTTAGAGTTTACGGGAGAGGGACTGACATCGCAAAGACCTTGTTCAGTTTCAATCACTCTTCTGTTATGCAGACATATTTTTATCAACCTGCTACATTGAAATGAGAATTTTAATTATAAATCTAAATTAAATGGTGATACTATTTCATTTAATTGGAATGACATTGACCTGATACTCCAGAGGACTGTTTCATAATTTTTTTTATTTGTTTAACTCTACTTAATAATGCACTACTGGAGACCATTTTTTGTGTGGAATGAGATGCCTCCCAAATTTTATACGAAGGGAGTATAAAATTTTCATAAAATCACCCCACATTGTTGCAGATTATATGAACTGTCAGTAACCTAATTTTCAGAAACTGAGTTTTTTGCATATACTGAAAGACAGTCTTCAACCATATTGGCTAACCGAATTTGCAGATCAAAATTCTCATTTAAAGATTAAGATGAAATTAGAATTTCGTTTGAAAGTTCATATCCCCTCCTTTGATTTGACAAAGGGCCCATAACCATTGTTTCTACATTTCTATCAGTCTCCTGAACTGTGCACAGGGTAAAAACCCCTACCTAGATGTTGCAGGTATGCATATAGTGATTTACGGCCTGGTTTATACTCACCTGCTCAAACTTTTTGCGTAATATGCATTGGTAATCCATAGTGATTTAACCGCCTCGCTCTCTATTTTCCATAGTGATTTAACCGCCTCGCTCTCTATTTTCCATCTTACTGATATTATTATGTCTGATTAAGAAGGGGAGCGGGTGGGGATACAAAGTGCACTTTTGTTTGTGTTCTATTCGCTTGAAAAACTCTACGATGGGGAGGGGGCTAAGGTGCAACGTTCCCGACTGACAGCGTATCTCTTCTAATCTCTAAAGTGCTTGATGATTTAATCATGATTTCAAGATTGAGATGGTGTGGAGATCAACACCTGTACTGTCCCATCCAATTTACTTCTCCGTTCAATTCTCTCCCGGGCCTATGCTTAGTCAGCTATGATTGGCACAAGATGTGCTTGGACAGGTACCTATAGATTGGTGTGAATATGCATTTACACATGTATACTCAAGTATAATATAGAGCCGCTGTGGAGAATCAGTTGATCATTTTGCTCATGACTTGAAATATTTTTATACTTATACATACATATCAATTTTCTTTTTTGTGCAGAAAATGGTGCTTGGCCATTCTTTTGTATCACGAAAAGCATATCTTCTTTTTTGGTGAAATGACATGTCCTGGGACATTTGCTCTGATCTTCATATCTCAGAGGGCATAGGGTTAGAGTTAGCATAGAGATTTTGGTTCAGAATAATGTGAAGATAAGGATTATGTTTATTTAGTTTTGGAGGTTTGATTTTATGTTTGGCTTAACGTGCAGATTTTCCATCGGAGCAATTGTTGCCGGAGCGAATGTCATGGCACCTCGTTTTTTATCATCCATTATACATTTTACATTTAATGCTATGAAAGTTTAGAGTGTCAATTTCACTTTAGCCCGGTTTACATCAATATCATTTTCCCTGAGCAGAGTTGACATGCAATTATATCACACATGCTCATTCAATAGAAATATGGGGGTAATTTCAAGAATATGATATACGAATGACTCTTAAAACTAATCAGTCAAATTGACTAGACTAGTAGCTGGGTGCAACTGGCATGACGATCACTGATAATCACATTTGTGACATATATTTAAGTAAGAAATTACTATGTTCGAGTAAAATACAACTAGAATAACAGTTGCACCCAGCTGACCTTATTAACTAGTCATTTTTGACTGATTTGTTTTTAGAGTGTACCATGTAAGGTCCTATCAGTTTAAAAACTTGATTTATACTCAAGTTCATGGGGTACACCTGTTGATGGGGGTAAACACCTAATATAAATGTAGATGATGTCAAAATTCCCTTGAAATCTAGCATTTATTAAGTTTTTAATGTATATTCCATTCATATACTTTTGAATTTTTCAAACAACTTTCTTTTTATTGGAGATATGTTATAATAATATTGATCTCTTTTGCCATAATATTTGAAATCTAATCTTTAGCTCCATTGCTGCTGTTAAAATACCATTGGACTATTCGGTGGGTTTTGACATGGTGTGACGTCAGAGTGCATCTGCCTTCATTGAAGGAGATTTATTGCATCTTGAATTAGGTTAATTGGGAAGGCCACATCCATCAGCCCATTAAGGGTCTACTATAAACACTAAAGCCCCTTCTGTTATTACACTTGATATATACAGGTGGTTCAACTTGAGACTCAATACTGAAACTTTCATTAGAAATACCTCCAGATTTTCATAAACCACCTGAAGTGAATGAAACATTCCAATGTAAAATCCCATTAATGTGATTGGCAGATATCTGGAGATGCATTTTCATTGTTGTTTATTTGATTGAAATAATCAAGATAATATTGGAAAACGTCTTTTTTTAGAGGATTCAAAGTGCTGTTTAAAGGACAAGTCCACCCCAACAAAAAGATGATTTGAACTAAAAGAGAAAAATCTAACAAGCATAACACTGAAAATTTCATCAAAATCGGTTGTAAAATAAGAAAGATGTGAAATTTTAAAGTTTTGCTTAAAGGGGAAGTTCACCCTGAAGAAAACTTTGTTGTAAAAATAGCAGAAAAAATAATAAAAAATATTGGTGAAGGTTTGAGGAAAATCCGTTAAAGATTAAGAAAGTTATTAGAGTTCAAAGTTTTGTATTTGTGACGTCATAAACGAGCAGCTGCCCCATATGTTATGAAATATAAAATGCATGAATTTCAAATTTTGTATGGTTCCTGATGACTTAATTTTGTTTTCTATTCATGATCGGGTGTAAAATGATTTGTCTATTGATATACAAAAGGTACAGTGAAAACCATTTTCAATTTTCTGAGAAAATGACTATTCATTGATTTTTTACCATTCGCTATGTAGGAAGGTGGCTTGCATATGACGTCACAAATCAAGTAATTGAAATTCTAGTAACTTTTTAATTCTTTGATGAATTTTTCTTAAACCTTCAGCAGTATTTTATATTATTTTTTCTAATATTTTTACAATAAACTTTTTGTCAGGGTGAACTTCCCCTTTAATGTCACAAAACAGTTATATGCACACCCTGGTCGGGATGCAAATGCGGAGACTGATGACGTCATCCACTCACTATTTCTTTTGTATTTTATTATATGAAATATGAAATATTCTAATTTTCTCCTCATTGTAAAGTGAAACAACAATTAATTCCTCCCTGAACCTGTGGAATTAGCATTGTTTAAAACTATATGGTTCAGTCAAGTTGGTCCTAATTGTCAAATATTGTAAAAAAAAAATTAACTATTGTATAATTCAAATAATAAAAAAACAAAAGAAATAGTGAGTGAAGGACATCATCGACTGTCTCATTTGGATGTCACTGAATTGTGCATATCACTGTTTTGTGAAAAATAAGCGAAACTTTAAAAATGTCATAATTTTTTTATTTTACATCCAATTTTGATGAAATTTTCAGCATTATTCTAGTTGGATTTTTCTCTATTAATTCAAATCAACATTTTTCTGGGGTGGACTTGACCTTTAAGGCATCAAGTATGTTGAAATTAATTGGATAGATGTGTTTTCAAATGCTATAAGAGCAGGTTAAATCAGGTAATATGGTGTAAACTTTGGAGGGAGTTTGTTTGAAAGACATGAGGCATGTGATTGACAGGAATTGAAGCCAGCCTTTTTTTTTTTTTCATTTGAATATGCCACAACATCTGAAGGGGGGGGGGTCAATAGTCTAGACTGTTTGCACCACATCTAGATGATTTAGAATAATTTTTAAAGCACGGTTTCAGACCATTTATTCAAAACCACCTCTGGGATTTCTAGTCCCATGCCTCTATTTTGAGACTTTTCCACTCATATAATGTCATATTTAGTACCATACTACTTCAAGCTGCCTTCACTATCGATATGGGTACCAGGACCCTGCTATTTTTCATTTAAATTGCACTGGAGAATCATATCATTAGCTGGGATGCATATGAAATGAAATTCTGTATCAGTTTCAGATGAAACAAAATCATATGACTAACCAGTTCTACAGGAATAACTGGTCAATTTTATTGCAGTCAACTGGCACAGAATAACATAAAGAATGTGCAGGGCAAGCTGTATCGTTAGGATATGAGAGACATTCAGAGATTAGATTTAGATATAGAGGACAGGGCATGATACTGTAATAAAAGAGCTTTGATGTAAGAGTGACGCTGACCCTGAAAGGGATACGATAATGGGAAATACCTTTTCATCATCGTTGAGAAAGCATTTTGTAGTGCCTTTTAGATGAACAGAATCACTGGCGGATCCAGGGAGGGGGGGGGGGAGGCAAAGCCGGCCTGTGCCCCCCCCCCCTTTTGAGAGGCACAATTAAAATTTGCAATGTAAAAATGCTGTTAAAACACAAGTGTGCCCCCCCCCCCCTTGAAAGTAAAGACCTTTTCTTTATTGCTTGTCAATATTTTTCGTGGACAAAATGTCCTTCATTTTTGGTTAAAACCTTTTACTTTTTTTTGGTCAAATTTTTCCTTAGGAAAATGTGCCCCCCCCCCCCCTTTGGAAAATCCTGGATCCGCCCCTGAAGAGAATGACCTCAAGTTCATATACCAAGAATGCTGGAATGGTCATGTTATTGATATCATAGTGCTTTCTCAATTCTCGTTATGAATTAGTACCATTTCTTAAAAAGCAAAGGTCAGGCAGACTTTAAAATTACATTACATGATGAAATGACAATGCATGATTTTCATCATTTCACTTTTAACCTTTGTGTGACACATATCAAGCAAACATTTTTTTTTGAATAAGTTTCATTTCTTTCCTCAAATTTATAATTTTGATTGTAATATGAATATTATTCATTTATTTTTATCATTATCATTTTTTTATCATTAGTAGTATTACAAAACACCAAATTTCTCAGAAGATATATGGTTTGTATATTTGGATAATGTGTGGCACATCAAGTGACTCATTTCATCCCTCAGCCATCTTTATTTCAGGATGTAGCATTTTTTTTGGTTTTTGTTTAGGCCAATCAGCAAATACAATATTTCACATGCATCAAACATTGTCAAAATTTAAAATGTGTTAGCATACTTTGTGTCTATCATAAAGTCCCAAATTTTCTGCAACACAGAAACAAAACAAAAACATAGAATTTCAGAAAAAGACTTAATTTTACAAAATGCAATTTTGGGGATTAACAAATTTTGTAAACACTAAAAACATGCTATTTTGATAATTTATTTGCTTTTCATTTCTTTATTATGCCTTACAGGGAAAAGGTGTCCAAGCAACAACACAGTATATACTCATCTATGCTTTTAAGGGAGAGAAGGGAAATGCCTCTATGCATTTGTTCATCTTAACAACTGTATTCTAAGCATACGCCATAATTCCCACATGCCTTCAGATCATGGTGAAATTCACTCCCTTACATTGACAGTTAGATGCTACAGACCTAGTATCATACCATATTCAGACTCCAGTGGCTTTGGCTATATGTATTTATGTGCATTTTAAATTAGGGGGAAACAATTTCATACTCCACGGAATATCGAAAGGGATTTGCATCTGCGTTGTTATGAGAGAGTTAAGGGAAAACCAATAGCTATGAAATAAATTCAAATGGGATAACTGACAGTGGCATCGTCGGCGGTCATCCGAACCGTCGTATCACACATACGATGGTGCAAACACATACGATGGTGCAAACCTATTTCAAAGAAAATCAACTTCAAAGTTTACTATAATTTTTACACTAAATTCCTTAAACTGCGGGTGAACAGGGCATAAAGATCAGGCATCAGTCCCCGTAGATAGATATTTTTAAGTGCTTTTTGATGTAATTTCCATTATTTGTATTATTAGTTATTCATTAATTGTAAAGCGCTTTGATCATATTTTTGGTAAAGCGCTATATAAGTACCTGTTATGTATGTATGTATGTAAGTTCCCCAGCCTTACAACATATTAATTGCTAGAAAAATACATGGTTGGAAAGACCAAGAAAATTGCTTGACATTGGTATCTTTACTTTTACACAAATCTAAGGATCCAAGAAAATATTGCAAAAGAACTACATGCTTGTAATTTCTGTTTGAGCGGCTTAGATTATAAATGATAAATGCCTAGAAATTTAGTTATGAATAGAGTAGGACTTTTACTTTTATTTTATGCAAAAATCTCAAAATCAATTTTTTTTTTTTGGACCAAAATTCGCTGATACGATGGTTCGGATGACCGCCGACGACATGGGTTGGGTTTCTATCCGTTCAAAAGGTTTCTCACTTCATAATGGTGTTTTTTGGTTTTTTTCTCTCCCTCTCTCCCTTCTTTCTCCCTCTCTCTCTTCCTGTCTCTTTCTGTATTTCTCATTCTTCCATCCTCTCTTTCTCTTGATCTGTGTTCTTTCTTTTTCTTTTTCCTTTCTCCCTCTCTACCACCTCTTTTTTTAACTCCTTTCTCTGTCTCCTACTCCCCATCCTCTCTCTCTCTCTCACTTGATTTCTTACAAAACTGATGAATGTACAATTTCTCTTGTTTACATTTTGCATTTTGTTTTGTGATTCTTTAATGTAGTAAAATTTTCATTGTATTTTCATTTTATTTCATGCTTTCTAATGATTCCTTTTGTCTTTCTGAAGCCAGCTTTTTCCTGGCTGTTTTAAACATTGCCGTCTTTATTCTTTTTTCCCCTTTCCACTCTTCCTTCTATCTTCTATTCATCAAGCACTCTAAATTTTAAAGGCTTCAAAATATTTAATGATTACTAATTAATAAAATAATTAGTAACCAGATGAACATAAGATTTAGATTTAAACCTGGCAGATTACAATTTAGAGCTAAATGATTTATATTTGAGGTTTCAAACTTTAAATCATTAGGATTAAAAGTATATCTAATGTTTGGTTGGTCATTCTCCATGCATCTGATCTTGATTTATTTGAAATCCTTAAAATTTTGAGTGCGAGCTTGTCCTTTCCACATTCTCCTCATCATGAATCTATGTCCGTCAATCTTTTTTGCTGTTTGTATAATTTACATTATCATAATCCATAACCTCCACTTCTCCTCCGTCTTTCCTTTCACTCCATTTTTTCTCTTTCCAGTGCTATACCATTTACTAGGTCAACCCCATGAACTCCTATAGGCAGGACAGTTCCCCTTTATATCAAGGAGCTTTTAAATTCTCCTTACCCTTATGAATCTAAATTGCAATTTACTTTGGAGTAGCCCTTCATCTTCTGTACCAATCATAATCCAATGCAATTATAAGAACAGTATTGTTTTAACCCGATATCATTCATTTCAATCCAGATACAATCAAAACATACCTTTATCCCTTTCTTAACCCTTTGAATCCTATAGGCCGGAATACCGGCCTTGCAGTAAGCGTGCAAATACCTGATAGGCCAGAATACCCGCTGAAGCCATGTTACTTAAAAACATGGGTTCTAAATGTCAGGTGATCTTTTAAAACTGACTTCATCTTTCTAGTATGTGTAGGGATATTTAGTCGATAATTTCAGTCAAGATTGGTATTGATTTCAGAAGGTTTTAGCCTAAAACTTGACCAAAATCTGCTACTCGACTGCGGTGGCTCATGTGGCATGTGCGGTAATACATGGTGTAATACGCAGTGGGTCACATGCTTTTTATGGGAAAGCTATTGATAAATCTGACCTTAGTCAAAGCAGTGATTTTAAACTTAAGACAGTCACTAAAGTTGATATCTCTGTTTGTAGACTAGGTTTACATACAAGATGCTAAACAACTTTAGCCAGGCCAGGCTGGGCCTGGTACCAGCAGGGGGAAGGTGCGGTTGGGGCTCGAATCATGGGAGTTTGTGAACATGGTCGATACGTGCAAATAATTCAGGGTGTGAGGCACTGCCTTTCAAAATGAATCTTACAATTACATTGCCTTTTTAGTATCCTCTTATCCCTATAATCAAAATTAAAAATAATTGATGAAAAAAATCCATTTAATGGGATGATATGAAATTTATTTTATCGTATTTAATGCTAATGGGTATCTTTGACATGTTGAAAGTTATTAAAGTCATTTAGTAATTGTATAATTTATTGTGAAATATAATGATACAAAACATAATGATCATACTACAACTTAAAAAGAGTTTCAATTTTCATCATGCTCTCTTCTTTGTTGTCATTACAGTAACCATCATGTATTGTATGCATCTGATTATTTCACATCAGTATTAGATAGCAACTGATTGAGGATGTTTCAGGAAAGTGTTAAAAGTCATGAAATTAAAGGATTAGTTCACCCTGAATATCATTGATTTTTAATACAAGCAGAAATGCTACAAAAGGTATTAAGGTTTTGTGAAAAATCCTTAAAAATTTATAACTTTTTGTAGTGTTGATTTTGTAGTGTTACATGCAGGCAATTCCCCCCTTTATGTCTTGGTATATAAACTCCTTATTAAATGCTATTTCCTCAAAAATTTCAAAAATGATTTTATCTTTTGCAATTCATCATCAGACTTGTTATTTGCTACATGATTTGAATAAGAAAAAGATTTTTACTTAAATATTATTAACCCTTTATAATTGGAATAAAGAAATAAAACATGACATGGACATATTGGGTAGCTGCTCAAATGTGACAATACAAAATCCAGACTTGAGAAAATCTAAGGCTGCTATTCTTTGAAGGATTTTTCTCAACTTCACACATACATATAGATGTGTTTCTCTCTCACTTTTGTCTAGTTTTATGCAAATCATATTGATGCTGGGGTGAACTCTTTTAACAGCTTTGTGATGACTGGAATACAAAGTGTGTATTGTGGTCTCAAGTAGTTTTACTGATGTTTCAATTTTGATTGTTTTGTGTTATTCATATTCAAGTTGTTGCCAAAAATCGAGTTGTCACTATGAGCAATAATTTGAGAGAGAAAATGTAATTGAAAACAAGGCAAATTTTTCTTCTTCTGATTATCATAAAAAGTCTAGAAGTTCTTACGTAGTTTAAGCATGCCAAATGTGAAGTAATAAATCAATCTGAAAACTGAGTATTCTGAAAATCAGAAAACACACATAAGCACATGATGATATTTTGATAAATTATAGCCTGGAGGGAGACTTTTCCACTGACATTGCCCTGTCTTTTTACTGAATACGGTAACTGATCTCTTACTCGGATCCTACCTACCAAACAAACAAAAAATCATGTGGAAAATAATTTGTAGTTGAATACATGAACAATTCATTTTCATTTTCTTGGATTCTGTTAAAACCCATGTATAATCTATGCAGTTTGAAAGAAACCTCAATTTAGTTTTTAAAAAGGGTCATTTAGTATTGATTTTGATGATTCAAAGTATGATCAAATGTACGCAAAGGTATTCTAATGAATATGTTTTCTTCATCTTTCTTTTTCTTTATCTTACAGCTGGAGAAACAAACCAACTCTGAATGCTGTACCCTACTGGTTGTTTCAGAAGATACAAATGAATTATTCTGTCAGGTAAGATAATCCCTCTTTCTTCTTCTAAGAACAACCTAACAACCTAATAATAGAACATCAACAATACAGTAGAAGGTGTATTGTTATAATAAGAACATCTAGGTTCTTAGGGGGTGGTGTTTCACCCTAAATGTGACTTAACATTGGCATTGAATTTACAGTTGTCATATATAATACATCATCACATTGGTTAGATTATTCTCAGAGGTTGCATGCTATCTCATATTCACCAATGATATTACATTTTTAAATAAAAGACTTAAGTCTTTTTGAAACAGCCCTTTATGTATGTAGTTACTTTATTGTGTTAACATTAAACACTTAAGTCCTTTTGAAACAACCATATATGTATGTAGTTGCATTTTGTTTTATTTACTTTAAATTTTACCACAAAGCATATAATATTTTGGCATACAAATAGTTTAAAGCATACTAAAATGGTTACTTTCAAATGGAAATTTTTGCAATGTGAATATGCAAAATAGCAAAAATCAAACAAATAGGTGAGTATTTCACCATTGTATCTTGAATGATTATTGGCAGTGCTGAGTAAACACAGCTTCATACAAGGAAAGTTGATTATCTAATCCTGGAATGTCATTAAAACGCCTCCCAGTCGGCAGCATAACAGCAAGTGTGTCGGCATGTTGAAATAGAGAGATTGTTTTGAAGACAAGCTCCTTGCGTACTACTGCAGACAGCTGAGCATACTAGGTTGTCACACTCGTCTTTACTCGCTGACCGATCACTATCACACGTTACGCCGTCCAACTCACACTTTGCGTCTGTCGCTACTAGACAGTTTTCACAGCCCATGGGTCACTCTGCTTCAAGCTATGAATTTGATTTGGTTGTACAGTGAAGATCCGCTGTGTGAGACACGTCAGAGGTGTCTTTACATTCTTGTGATGCATAAAGCACAAGTTGTAATTTGAAAAACTGGAATAGGCATCTGATATGAATTACATTGCAAAAAATCATTTATTTATTTCAACATTGCAAATTCTATCATTTCTTCTTTATTTGGTTAATTGCACTCTCCTGCAATCATGAGAAAAAAATTATGTATATTTTCATGTTTCATCTTTTTTGTATTTTCATTTTCCTTTTTTATGGCACTCAATGTTTTATCACAGTGGCAAAAATATTTTCACTCTAGATATTGTGCCAGAGGCACATTTCTATAAGGATGCACATCGGTTTATGGAGAGGAATAATTGCCATAAGTCCTCTAGAAAGTGTGGACTTCATTTCTCAGTATAATGCTGAATGCTCAACTGTGTTCCCCTTCATGTCTGCCTAAAAGGTCTGTCTAAAAGGAAAATATAGCATGAACATAAAAAAGAACATTTCAAACGGAAGTTAAAAAGGGATTTATCTCGACGCATCAAGTAGACGTTAAAGGCAATACTCTTTGGAAGGCGATGGAATTATATATTCCTTTCTTGTCAACACAAGCATAGCAATCTTGCTAAAGTACTGCATTATCATATAACCTTCTCAGTTTGTCCAACTCTTTAACATGCTTCAAGCATTGGATTTATTCACACAACTTGAACAAAAACGTACACATGTCCTAGAATGGATCACCCTTTGCAAGCCATCTTATTTCTTGTAATGTTACTCCATATAAAACTTGTACAAATATGTGTTTGTTCAGATAGTACCCTCAGTTCCAATGTGTATTACCTGTTGACTGAATGATTATGATGCATTTTCTAGGCCTGCAATAAGATAGTGTACCTCTCCTCCGAAATAGAATTCCTGACTTTCCCTCAGAGTTAAAATGTTTGTTTGTTGGTTTTTTTTAATCTGTCTATCTATCTATCATATTCATTTATTTATTTGATTTGATTTATTTGTTATTTATTTTATGTATTTACTTTTTTTTTTTTGGGGGGGGGGTAGTTTAAGGAGGGTGTGGCTGTCTTTAAATACTATTACAAGTGGCAAGAGTGTGTGATCTATTGCTCCTCCTGAAAATCATATGTGAAAAATTAATTGAATTTGAAAGAAAATTTATGAAAGAAGCATTCTGGTAAATTCAACATAGTAGAGGAATATTAAGTGATCAGTGAAGGTATAAATATTGGATGTTCAAACGTGTGATTAAAAGCGGAAAAGTGGTCTGGATGAATGGTGCAGTTTCCTTCAAACTTCATTTTGTGAAATGATTGTATTGGCTCAAATCATCTTGCTGTGAACATACCTCCTGTGTACACTCTGAAGAGTTTGCTATTTGCATGGGGTTTTAACAGGATTATATTTCAACCAAATGCAGTATTCCTTTTTACCCATTCAAAATGTGATGTTGATGTGTGAAGATAAACCAATGGGAACATTCCCTATTCGTTTGCAATACTGGGCCCTGTTACTTAAAGCTTAGCAATCGATCAGAGGGCTGATATTTACGATTGATCTGCACAATAGTCAATGCAATCAATCGTAGAATTCCGCCTCACGATCAATTGCTGATCTTAAAAATACAGGGTCCAGGGCTCTGTAACTAAAGCATAAGAATTGATCGTAGGCTTGATTTTATGATTGATTGTACATTGTGGTCAATGCAAAATCAATTGTGAAAATTTGTTCTACGATTATTGCTAAGCTTTGTGTTACAGGCTCCTGGTTGGTAGTAGAAATGGGAACAGGCCCATACCCATTAGCAGCGTTGGTTAGGGATGGAGGACGGGGTCCCTTCTTACTTTGAATGATAATCATAGCTGAGAGTGCTTACTAAGAGGAGCACCAATCTGACTGAAAGCGTTGACCGTAATGGTCCACGACGCCACCACGTAGCCATTGTACGCCCCTTGACATGCTAAATAAACACAACCACAACACCACAAACCCCCCACTAACTCAATTACGCTTTTAATGTTTCCCCCAGTGCCTTAAGAATAAGAGGGGTGCTCCTAAGAGGCATTTGTGGGACATTGTCAAGATTTTGGAGGGGGAGTTCCACCCTATCCATCAGACTCTCGGCATGGTTCAGCTTCCATCAGACGTTTCTCCCACGTCATCCGGGCTCCCGTCTTGTAATTTGATTTGAATGTTTGTCTTTAAATGTATCCATTAGGTTGAATTGTGCAAGAAAAACATCTAGGTTTTCCCTTGAAAAATATGGTTTGATATCCTTAGTGACGATTGATGTGTGACGTGGATGAGCAAACGTCATAACTCAAATTGATTACTGTAATTCTTCATAAGCTGTTCTCTTTGTAAACAAGCCTTTCCCAACCACATGGATGTACATGTATGTGTGTTACTTGACTTGTGACCTTTTCAATCATAAACAGTAGTAATTCCATTTTAATTTGTTTGATTGATTTGATAAATAAGATGTATATAGTAAAGGGCGCGGGGCGGTATTCATTATCGTGGCAGTCACTGCAATGGGACTACTCTGCCTATAGGTGGAGTATATACAGTGCTTCTGGTTTTCAATCCTTCAGAACAAGGCAATTTAAACTGGCCTTGGCTCCTCTGATATTACATGTTTTTACCATGTTCACACACCATGAAAATATGAGATTGTTAATTGGTATACTGACTTGTCTTTTTTGTGGTGGGATCACCGAAATTGAAATAAGGCTACATTTTTTTACTTAAAAGGTCAAGTCCACCCCAGGAAAATGTTGATTTGAATAAATAAAGAAAAATCAAACTAGTATAATGCTGAAAATTTCATAAAAATCGGACGTAAAATAAGAAAGTTATGACATTTTAAAGTTTTGCTTATTTTTCACATAACAGTGATATCCACAACTCAGTGACATGCAAATGAGACAGTCGATGACATCCCTCACTCACTATTTATTTTGTTTTTTATTGTTTAAATTATACAATATTTTATTTTTTACAGATTTGACCATAAGGACCAAGTTCACTGAACCATAGAGTATTAAACAATACTAATTCCACATGTTCAGGGAGTAATTAATCGTTGTTTCACTTGACAATGAGGAGAAAGTTAGAATATGTCATATTTCATATAATAAAATACAACAGAAATAGTGAGTGGATGACGTCATCAGTCTCCTCATTTGCATACCGACCAGGATGTGCATGTAACTGTTAAGTGACATTAAGTGAAATTTTAAAATGTCATAACTTTCTTATTTTACTTCCGATTTCGATTAAATTTTCAGTGTTATGCTTGTTGAATTTTTCTCTTTGTATTAAAAAAAAAAATTCTTGGGGTGGTCTTGTCCTTAAATTATGAAATAATACATGCACACCACATGATATCCCTAAGAAAATAGTCTAATCCAAGTTTTATGAGAATTTTTCATTAATTTTCAAAATATCAGATTACCATTGAGAGTGTGCCTGCAATATTTTGATCTAACTTGTAATGTTGATATTTCATTCAAATTCAAACAGGTCATTGGAGAGAAAGTACTGGAAGAAGAAGTCCGATTCTTGGTGAGTAATTTGAACACATTGGGTATTAGAAATTGCCTATTGCATGGTCTACACCAGCGCTTCCCAAACGGTGGGCCGCGAAGCTCTTTCAGGTGGGCCGCGAAGCTCTTTCAGGTGGGCCGCGAGAAGCTCTATAGTCCAGGAAAAATAGCCGATTTGGGGGGTAAACCTCAAACAAATTGCAACAGAATTTTTTTCACCACAATGCATTTCCCTGAAGTCACCAAAATGACATACTAAGAGTCCAGAAAAATCCCAGTGGTGGAAAGACGCCTAATTTGCATAAATCCAAAATGGCCGCCAAATTTTCAGAAAATTTGAATTTTTGTACATAGATTTTGACATGAACATTTAATTGCCACAAAATTGGTGTCATATGAAGCAGAAATAAATTTCCTACAATTTGGTACTATTTATACGGGATAAAAAGGTAATTTGGATGATATTTTAAGTGGAAAACTTCATTTTTGTCATTTTTTCCAAAAATTTAAAATTTTGGAAATACATGATTTTACATAAATCTGAGAAAAATAAAGCAATTACCTAGAAATGTTCCAGAAAACCTTATTGATATACTATTAGCATGTGGATGAAATTCTAACTTGATTTCTTTCTTTTTAATGAATTCATAAGGTATCAAAGTTGACTACTCAAATTTCACAAATGTCGCTTTTGTATGCATTTTCGAAGACTATATGTATAATGTATAGTGTATAGTTAAAAATTGTATGTATTTATCTACTCTTTTTTAACCACTTGGAGAGATAAGATTAGCCATTTCTCTGTCAGCTACATAAAAAGTGCTGCCACATCAAGGCCTAGCCCTCTCGGGGGGGGGGGGGGGGCTGACGAAGCCACGCCCCTGGATATATTATGTTGTACAGTGTGTATCAAAATAAACGCAACCATAATGGTTAGTTTTGGTCATTATCGCTCATTTGGTTTACGTAGCAGACGATGCTAGCCTGCTAGTATATAGCATACTTACGCAGACCCTATTGCAAATCAAAATCAATTCCGGGCTCGATATTTGCTTCCTCAAACTGTAGCTATATTATAAATATTAGTAGGCAAAGCTTTATAGTACACGAACATTGTTACTTTCAACATTGAATGCGTTAATTAAGTTTCTTTGGACTGTATTAATTGTTTCAAATAAAAAGGGTCTAGGAACGGAAACTACCATACGTTAGTCACGTGACGTTGTACACAGAAATATGACATGTTCTGCCTGCTCGATCTCAAAGTTTGGGAGAAAAATGAGATGTAACCATTGTACCAGTCATAAAGTATTATACATCAAACTGTAGGTAATCTATTTAGCATTGAGATGACAATCAATCAACCTTTCTGACCCTTAGGGATATTCCAGGGGGAAATCAAAGATGCTGGTGTCTCGAAAATATGGGTGGTTTTCGACCGTTTGTCATAGCAAGATTTGTGAACATGGACACTTTCAAATGAACAGCAAGACGTGAATAGTGAATTAATTGTAATCATATTTACATTAAATTAATGGAATTTGATAAAATTTTCACACTATTATCAATCTGGTATGAGATTATTATTAGTTATAAAGACATATTCCGATTTCTGCAATATTACGTTCATGAAAACAACTGTTCCCTGTGTTGAAGCTGTGTGTGTGGACTTTCGGACACTCAAATGCACGCGACTAACCATTATGACATTTCATTTCAAATTTGTAAAAATTGTGTTAGCTCTATAGTCCAGGAAAAATAACTGATTTGGGGGGTCAACCGCAAACAAATTGCAACAATTTTTTTCACCGCAATGCATTTCCCTTAAGTCCCCAAAATGACGTACTAAAAGTCCAGAAAAATCCATGTCGTGGAAAGACCTCTAATTGGCATAAATTCAAAATGGCCGCCATCATGATAATTTTTCATGATTACTTATAGTAGTACAAACACTGGTATAATCATAGCACTTTTAAAAATTATGATTAAATTATTTAACTTTCACTTGCCATAGGCTTCATCTTACCATAGGCTTCATTTTAAAATTAGATTTAACCTCTGCTGACCTCTAGAGGTCAATGACCTTAAGGTCAACTACCTCATAATATCAGAAAATTGATGTTTTACATTTTTAGTTCATGATGAATATTGTAATATTTATAAAGCAAACGAAATCACTCAATATTGACTTTCAAGGTATCCTGTTATTCTAAAAAGAATTTTGTGTATTATAGATTCCGACCTTTGACCTGGCAAAGGTCAATAGCTTTAACATGTTAGAATATTGATACTTACATGTAGCTTCAGTAGTTTATGATAAACAGACATCTCGTGTAAAAATTGCAATATGATTTATTTCAGCACAATGAATTTCCATGAAGTCTGCAAAATGGCATACTAAAAGTCCAGAAATATCAATGTAGTGGAAAGACATCTCATTTGCATAAATAAAAAATGGAGGTCATCGTTAGAATTTTTCATGGTTACTATATTAGCAGTACCAACACTGGTCAGATCATTGGTCAATGACTTTGAAATATCAGACAATTGATGTTTTGCATCATTATTTCATAAAACAATGCTTAAAATGCAAAATAAATATGTTTTATTGACTTTCAAGGTATCGATCCTGATAATCTAGAGAGAATTTTGTAAATTGAAGTTCTGACCTCTGACACTGTCTGGAGAGATGACAAAGGTCAATGAGCTATAGGTTATAGAATATTGACACTGACTGGTTAATGATATACAAGGCTTTCACGTGAAAATATTGCAATACATTTAATTTCAACACAATACATTTCCATGGATTTTCCAAGATGATATACTTTAAGTCCAGTAAAATCCAAGAGGTGGAAAGATGCCAATTGGCATAAATCCAAAATGGCTGTCATCGTTAGAATGTTACATGATTATCCCATTCCAGGTACAGTAAAAACACTGGTTTATCATAACCCTTTTAAAAATGAAAGCCTTAAACAGTCACTGGTGAGTAGCTCCGTGGTTATATTCTGTCATAAACTCCCTTTTAGAATTAGCGTAGAAGTCAAATTTGACCTTTGCTAACCTCTACGGGGCAATGACCTCAAGGTCAACGACTTTGAAATATCAGCATATTGATGTTTTGTATCGATAGTTCTTGATTCGCATGTTCGTGTTAAAATATTTGTCATATCAACTCTTATGTGCCTGAAAATTCAAGAGATAAATGCTACAGGCTTTGAGTTTTGAAATTTGAAGACCTCTAAAGATGATTGTCCTTAAAATGTAAAAATGTTGGTACTCGGCATCACTGATAATTGAGATAATTGACCTTCACTTTTCTCAGCAGTCAAATGCTGAGATCTGCGACTTTACCCAAATGATCTGTTGAAAAATAACAAAACTGTATCATGTGTATGCGATAGCCTTGTTTTTTATGAACCAATGATGCTAAGTACTATCATTCTCATACTTTGAGGTCATTGACCTCTGAAAATGACCTCTAAAGGCTCTCAGATGTCAAGGGTTAAAACCTGCAATACTCAGCAATATCCTCTTAATTATTCTGACTATTTGAAAATTTATCTTTTGTGCCCATCGTCTACATGTAGGCCCTACAAATCAATGTCAGATATTTGATTAGACAATGTTAAACCTGGACTATTGCACAACCTTCTTTTTGTAGTCATCAGGGGCCCGTTTCATAAAGAGTTACAACTGCTGTACTTTGCCACGATGGCAACTACCATGGTTACCTTGATTTTGATTGGCTGCTGAGCCATGTTACAATGGTAACTGACACAATGGTAAAGTTGCATGAGGTTAGAGCATTGGGTAGGTTTGACATGATACGTGAAATGCCTCAATTAAAATTTTGCTGTTATAATCTATGTATACTCCCCGACAGATATGGAAGTTTTCCTATCTAGATTGTAACTTGGTGTAGTTGCTCTTTAGAACGGAGATGCAGCTTACAATGATGCTGGATGACACTGCCCTTCTCTTCCCATAACTTGCACTTTAATAGTCATAATGGTGACTCTGTCAGAGGTTGAACAGAATTCTCGCTACCCCAAATAGGAACAAAAATCTCATAATGCGCGAGACGAGATAATTTTCACTCCGTCGGGTCGTCATCACCACTCCGGTTAAGAGTCATGCTCGCACGGGGTTCGCAATTCTGAGTTTTCCACCACGCTGAAATCGATGCCAATCAGCGTAATATGTACAGATTATAATACTTTTTATTTAATTTGGTCAGTTTTGATTCCATTTGAATTATGAATAAAAATAAAAAATATATTTCACGTGAAAATAATTTTTATTCATGTTTTTATTTGGTTATAAAAAATTAAACAAAAAATGAATATCTTAAAACTTTGCATTTAGCGACCGGCCTGACACCACGATCGTATTCGACTAGACGCTAAATATATACAGCATTCATTCCGTTCAATTTTTAGTCGACCACAAAATGGATAAAAAATCAGTTTCGGAACTTAAACAAATCTTAACTGACAGAGGAATACCTTGCAATGGAAAGCGTCGGGCAGAATTAGTGACTTTAGCAGAAAAGGCCGTTAAACTGTATCGTGAAAGAGAGGGTTGTGATCACGAACTTTCCGAGCGAAAGCGACGTTGTGTTGTAGTGCATGACGGCACTGTTGATCTGAATGGCAAAACAGTGCATTGGACTTCCGAACAGGAAGTTGTAATACCGAAAAAGCTATCCCATAATGCAATGCGCGTTACAGGGATTTTCCCGGATCTCGGCGAAATCGCTATTTGGGTGTGTGTATTTGAGTTTTGTCAGACGTGTATCAATCAGATATGATTATTTACGTCTGGGACCGACCTTTAACGTCACCATCCGAAAGACGTGACCAGGGCTCGAACCTCGAACCTCTACATCAATTTGTAACTTCCCCGCATAGCTTGGATTACAGGCGCACGCCACAACGCCCAGTAGCGAGAATTAGAAATATGTTTCCTAGATTTTAGTTTTTTTAACTAGTTTGGTATCATAGAATGGATGGACGGTATCTTCGCTTTGCTAAGAGCTCTGTGGTGCTAGCTACTGATCTGCATAAGATGGGTTATACTTGACAGGACATACAGACTTCACTTTTTTTTTGGCCTTAGATAGTGTGTGATATTCCCACTTATTGTCTAGAGATAGGTCCAAGACGGGACATGCATACCCTGTAGCAGAGTACTGGCTTCCAGGAGGAGTTTGTCAGTTCCTGACAAGGTAGTTATGGATCCTCACTTTCCCCCTTCATCTTAATGTGACTGATCATTAGTGACACCAAGATAAATTGCATGGTCGCAGTTCTATAAGGGAATTCCAACCATAGGTTGTTTTGAGTTTCCTTCAAGCATGAGGATTGCGGGGATAAAACAAGCTAACCTTTAATTGTCTTGGTTGGGTTAGAAGAAGACGGGACTCGAGCGAGAACACTACCTTGACAGAGTCAATTCTTTTGAATTCTTTACAGCTGGTCTTCCTGTTGAGCTCCATCAAGAGATATCTGTTTTCTAGTAGAAGTTTGATAAGTTTGGTCAGATGAATGTCGAATCAATGTGTTGTACCAATATATGAGTAGACCACAGTGTCAGATGCAGTTGTTAATTCAACAAAATGTTCTACACCCGTTTAACTGTCCTCAGTTAACTGAGTCTGGTTGAAAACCTAGCCTGTATATTATTTCCCAAGTTAAAAACCAGCCTGGTTAGGAATAGGATGCTGTTCTTTAATAATATTGGACCATCTTTTGTTCAGGATGAGATGCTTAAGTAGCTTGTAGAGATATCATAGTAGGGGGATCGGCCTGAAGCTTTTAGGCACATTTGGATCTTGCCCAGGTTTGAGGATAGCAATTACTCTACCCTTCCTCCAAATTTCTGGAAAATGTGACTGTATAGCAAAGCGTGCTGCAAAGCGATTGGTACCATGGAAGATATTCACTTTGCTGTGGCTTGTACCGGGTTGCTCTATTCAGCAGAAACTGGTTTTAGTAAACTAGTTAAGTTTCATATTTTAAATCCAGTGACCTTTGAAGCCCTCAGGGTTAAAGGTCACAACTTTTAATACTCATCTGGCTATTTTCTCATGAATATAAAAGGACCTTACAAGTTAAAATTAACTATTCTCACAAACTAACAATGTTTATAACGAACTTATGATGCAAAACATCAATTTTTATGATATTTCGACGTCAATAATCATTTAGGTCATTGCCTCTAGAGTTCAGCAGACATCAAATCTGACTTACATCCTAATTTTTTAAATGAAACCTATGATGAAATATAACATGGGTGAAAGTTAAATGCTTTAATCATAATTATAGTGTTATGATCAGACCAGCGTTTGTACTTCTACGATTAATCATTTTCGATCACTTTGGATATATATATATGCAAATTAGACGCCTTTCCACCACTTGGGTTTTTCGGGACTTTTGCTTTGTGTATGTCATTTTAGAGACTTCATGGAAATGCACTGTGTTGAAATAAATAGTATTGCAATTTTTTTACATGATAGGCATATTTAAGCCTATCATAAAACAGTGAGCAATGAGCATCAATACTCCACAATATTAAAGACATTGACCTTTTCTAGCTCTACAGTGTCAAAGGTCAAATCTTAAAACCCACAAACTTCATTCTAGAATATCAGGATACCCTGAAAGTCAATATTGATTTTTTTTTTTCGTTATAACCATATTTATCATGAACTAAATGATGCAAATCATCAATTTTTCTAATATTTTGAGGTCATTGACCTAAAGGTCATTGACCTCTAGAGGTCATCAGAGGTCAAATCTGACTTGCATTCTAATTTTAGAATGAAGCCTATGGTAAGATATAACACTGGTGAACTTTTGATGCTTTAATCATTATTTGTAAAGGTGCTATGATCAGACTAGTGTTTGTACTACTATTTATAATCATGAAAAGTTCTCACGATGGCCGCCATTTTGGATTTATGCAAATTAGACGTCTTTCCACCACTTTGATTTTTCTGGACTTTTAGTATGTCATTTTGGGGACTTCATGGAAATGCATTGTGGTGAAAAAAATTCTGTTGCAATTTGTTTGATGTCAAACCTTATTTTTCCTGGACTACTAGGGGGATAAAAAAATAGGAGAAAAACAATAGTATATTTCACAGAGCTGTCCGAACATGGTATGTCCGATCAGTCTACGCGGGTCAAACAAAACTAAAGCACGCTATTAGGTATCATGCATGTTGCAAAGCATGCACATGCACACTATGATGGTTTTAATGCAATTGTCGCCCATTTACCGGACATTTGCGAATGCAGATTAGTTCTCAAAATGTTTGTTTCAAGTGTGATTCAGAGCTTTGTGTTCAAATTTCACGAAACATTTTTTCATCAAAATGGACGTTTTCTTAAAATTTTGGAAGGTGGGCCTCGAAAGAAATCTGAGAGTCAAAGTGGTCCTCGAGTAAAAAAAGGTTGACAAACGCTGGTCTACACCCTCTTAGTCTACAATCCTACAGTCCTTAGAATTCTTTTGGTATCATCCTACATGGTCTAGTCCTAGTTCATCTACAACTAGTTCTGTTATTTAACCATTTGGTCTATTAAAGGTAAAGAACAGTAGTTGCAGCAAACAATTATTTGATGAAAAAGTCTTTCAAATCATGGTTAATTGTCAAAATATAATCATACATGTACATCTAGATCTGTAAACTTATCTTTGTAAAATCATGAAATCTTAGCTAAAAATCGATAATTCTGATGATCACCAACACAGAAAAGCATATGTGGGACAATGTATGAATATTGCTTTGAAAAATAACCAACATCTGATGGAATTCTGTGCTTATTTTCCTCATTCCTCATCAATTACACATTTTTTTCTAGAGCTATTTGGCACATTTTTTATTTATACATACAAACACTGGTGGTAATTTCCTTGGATTCTGTTCGAACTAATTTTTAGATTGTTACCACAACTGGTATTTATCTTTAAACACTACCTTACAATGTGGTTAAATTAACTGTATATGAACTAAATTTCCATTTGACAAAGTAAGACTAAGAAATAATAAGTAGACAAAGTGAAAATTGGACCAACTGGGCATTACTCATTCTTGATGCCATGTACATATGACCAAAAGACCCTTTTCTATGCGCTGGCAACTTTATGCTCATTATCATTATTTCAGAAATTTTCCCATATAAATCGGCTGGTATTTAGCCAAAAATGTACTGTTGTCTTCTACTGTCAAGAACTTACTGATATTCCTCTGTTTCATTTTGTCTTGTGTGTTATTAATTCTTGTATTTTGCACTGATCAGTTGATATCAATATCAGTATGTTTGTTCCCTATATTTGAATGAAAAAAGGCCCGCTACCTATCCTACTATAACATGCCACACTCGTGCTCGCACGCCTACTATTGATTGCTTTGTGCTTGCATTGTTTCCTACCCTCGCCTGCTTCGTGCATGACTGCGCACATTCGGAATTACAATCATTGTTACGCCGTTTTGCATTGTATTGCGCATCGCATGTACGCCGTAATTAGCACTATTGTGTGCAGTGCGAACTCTGCTTTCTGACAGATCAACTTACTCACGCGGTTTACATTCAACTTTTTCGAGTATTTCTACATTTTTTACAAGATATGGCTCCGCCTCCGAGAGAGAAGAGACCTAGGTTTTTTTATCCATACAAAACACTCCACAAAATGGAACTACTTGATACAACTCATGTTTTAGCGGTAAAGATAATAACCAATTCATGTAATGAGGACACCATTATAAGGGGTATGAAATTTCCTACAACTTTACTACACAATATTTTGTGGATAAACTAATCGTTACAGAGTTACAAGCAATTGTAATCATGACTATTGAAAGGAGTGAATACGACTCGCGATCCCAAAATCAATGTGGCACAGGGGGGTTTTGTGGCTGGCACAGGGGAATGGGGATTAGCATCGGATTAGCACTGTGGCGTTGGGTTAGTAGTGTGTATGGCGTGTTAAGAGTTAAGATAACCAAGAACAATATTCTGAAATAATCCATCAAGGACATGGGGCATGGTCTAAACTTGAATTACTATACTGTTAGAAAAAGCAGGAACTGTAAAATGAAAATTACTTATAGGTGTATATTCAACCACCTTCTAACCAGATTCTGGATTTACTTAGTAATCAAGTGTTTGATGAGCTGCAAAGTAATCAAAATAAAACAGGATTCTGTCAAGTGCATAATGGCAAATGAAGGGTGAAATTTGTTTCCACAATCCTCTGTCTAAATGGCTGGTGTATACGGTAACCCTTGGATTAGATAATCAGAATGCTGGAACATTCATTACCAGGGTGTGAAATATCTCGCCCTCCAAAATACAAGCTGTGCTCTTTGCGATTCAGACCTGATATCCCAATCAAATATTGATTATATTCCCACACTCATAGGGTATAGACTGACTTTTACACCCAGCTTTTCTGAGAAAATCTTGTTTTGTATTCTGTCAAATTGGCTAATTTGAAAATCGGTCATCTCCGACTTTCATCAGGATTTCATCCTGTAAAGTTGCTGTTTCTTGAGTTTCTTCTGCTTTGCAATTTTGTGCCGGAGTATGAAATAAGGACTATAGATCTATCGAGAGATGCCTTAAGAGAAATAAAATATAATGATATACTTTTAGCAATGGATATCTGTTAACCGGGTGCTGTTTTGTCTGCCTATTAGAATTGGTAGAATTGGCAGTGCAGTTTCATTATTATAAATTAATCATTCAGAAATAAATCAAATTAACATAGATACATGTTTCTTCATTTCTCTGAAATATCTTTCACACTTTTGATGATGTGCAAGAAATAATTTCAGGAGTGATGAAAGGTGTTGTGACCGAGAAACTGGCAATATCCTTCCAAATAAGTTAATTGTAATAATGTTAACTATAATATCATCCGCAACAACAATAGAATACTAATAAGGATATCGATAATACTAGTAAAAAAATTATGAAATCTTTAAATTACCATTTTCCCTTAATTTTCTGTTGACTTCTTTAGAAAATATCAAACTCTCATTAGATGGGTGCACACATTTTTTTAGCTTGTGCCACAGGACGGAAAGGTTCATTGCTGTTATGCTTTGTCGAATGACGTACCAATGTCGGGTTAAATATATACCTATTCTGGAAAGCGGTTTGTAGAAGGGTAATTCTTTATTGCCTGCATTAACATGTTTCTTTCTTGACTCATTTATGTTTTGCATTTTGCTATTACTAATTTTTAAAATTGAAATTTGCTGATTAGTTAACATAGTGACTTGGCATTTATAGTTTATCATCTTTTTCAGTCAGGGGGGTGTCAATGCTCAAAGTTCTGAAGAAAAAAAAACTATTCCTGAGAGCAGAGTGAAGCAAAGAACTTGAAATTGTGACAATTGCTTTAGCTTGATGCCAGATGAGCGCATGGCTGTCACCTGCTTCTGTCAAATACTTGCCTATACTTTCGGAAGGATGAGAGGAAAATTAGTGAAATTGTAGCCAATAGCTATTGATATAGATTTTACAACACCACCCCCGTACCTCGTGAGAATTCAGGTTGTAAGTTTGGACCTAGATGTAGTCACATTACAAAATATCTAAAGAAAAAAAGATTGAGGCAAAGAGACAGGTGAACTAGAATAAAATTGTGAAGGTTTTATTAATTTATATTTATTTCATTCCCACAAAAGAAATAAAAAAGTTAGAATTATAGTTAGAATTGTTAGAATTACAGAAGGGATGAAATGAAAAGATTATTTTAGTTGTATTAATATGTAAAGAAACACTGAGTAAGTACCGATAGGCATTGACTTTGCAAAACACACATTTTTTAATATGAAAATGGGAGGATTCACTTAAAAGTTCAATTTGAATTCAATTCAATTTCAATTTAATTTTATTGACCATTAAAAAAACATCAAAATATTTACAAAAATAACATGATACCAACAAACTAATACAAAATATAACAAGTTACAAGTTACTTAATGGACAGGACCCCTAAGAAGCAAAACTGCTTATAGCCGGGGCCCTACAAATACACAAATATCATAACCGGTAAAAAAAGGTTATAAATAAACACACACACACACCCACACATCATCACACAATGCAAAAATACAGAAGATAGAATAGAAAAGAAGATAAGACAAGATAAAAAAAATGATAAACTACAATTACAGGGGAGATTGGAGTTGTTTAAATTAATTGAACAAAAATGACTTTGATAGTGACTTAAATCATGAGAGTGTAATATGATGGACCGCAAAGAAGGTAAAGGCCAAAAAATAAACAAATCGAAATCTATATAAGTGATACAAGGGAGAGAGAAGAAGAGGAAGGTGTGTTGAGATTGGGGAGGACAAGGTATGAAATGACAAGCATATCTATGATCTAAACCAAAAAGAGATATCAGATCAATACTATCAGAACATAATTTTAAGCACTATAGAGATGATCACAGCACCCCATCCTTCACTACCTGATGCCTCTTTCGAGACAAACTCTTCCGCTGAAATCGTGTCATCCCAATAAACGGAATAAAGGTGCCTCGGGGAATTTTTACAAGGAAGGCAAGATTCATATTTAGTGGCTTACTTTCCACGATATCATTCACATTTTAAGTTGCATTATTGCATCGGTGCCGGCTTGCTTAGGGGAATATCCCAAGAAAATTAGTTCTTTATGAAATATATGTCTTGACGTCATCACCAAAATGGATGCATTGTAATAAATGTAGGTCTTTAGCACACATAAAGCCCTCTCCAGACTAAAAAGTATATGCTGAATATTTCACTGCACTACTTTGGGGTATTTCGCAAATGCAAATTTTTTTTTCATGGAAATGCAATTAAATCACAAAATGTTGAATTTTCATTATTTTTGTCAAATGGTTGTTTACATGTATAACTCCCATTGGGCTTGCATAAACTGGTTAAGGAGTGATTATACCTCCTTTTTATTTATTTGTGGTAACTAGCATCTAGACTTTAAAGACTTATCTCTTATTTATTACTCACTGCGATAACTTGGATTGGGCTTTGAGCTTGTTAATCTATGGTTTGGATGAGAAGAAGGGTTGCCAGTGCAAAGATGAAACAACATTGGTGATTATTGATTATATGTACAGACTGTATGTTCAGGGCTCTTCCTGGTAGCATTTTATCGATTGCCAGTTTCTGCATCAACAGAGGTTTACATTTTTTCTACACCTTATAACCCCCCCCCCCACTCTCTCCCTTTCCCCCTCCCATTCCCTCCTCCTCTTCTCCTTCCTTCTCTTCTCCTCTCCCCTTCTCCCCCTCCCCTGCTTTACCCCTTCTCCTCTTTTCCTTTTCCTCCCCTGACGAAAATGTGACTTTTTACAGTCAGACCGCAGGTCCCTATGCTAATGACCAAAAAGGCCAGATTCATCCAAATCATCTCGTGGCTGAATCCTCCTTGCAAAATCTCGTGACTCGTGAGATTTTCTTTCTCTAAGAATTTACCTGATTTAATCTCAAGTTAAATGAAATATTATTGCACCATCAGATAGAGTAAATGTTATTCTCTCATATTGGTCATTTATTTTGTATACAGTATTTTGTTAAATAAGTAAATTTCTGGCCTGAAAATGTGTCCCAAAACTGAATTTTCTTCCTCTGTTTTCTTTTGCAAATTGTGCAATACTTTTTATTTTGAGCCTCAATGATATATATATCACCATAGAGCTGAACTTCTGTACTTTCTCACAATGCCACTCTTGATATGCGGCACCTTTTAATCTGGTCAAGATCACACTTTTCCCACCAAGGTACAAGACGAGATTTCTGAAATTTTGTACTTGCATGAAATCCAGAGTTCTGATTGGCTGGATAAGGTTCACAGAACAACAGGCGCGGGTAATTTGAGGAGATTACCACATGGGAAGTGTGACCTTCCCATGAATCCAGGCACTGGAACCGTTGGAACTTGCCAGTGTGTGGTCTCTTTGACCAATCAGAGTGCAGTATTCTTGTTTTCAAGCTGCTTTATGTACTTGGCCAATGAAAAGTGTGATCTTGACCTGATTAAACTAATTCTTATTTTGAAACCTATACCATTTTAAAGCATACATATTCAGCTTTATCATGATTTAAAAATCATTTGGGCTCAAACAAAAATAAAGTGGGAAAATAGCATCTTTTGTCAGGTGAAAATAATTATTTTGTAGCATATTTTAGATCAATTTTTCACCTATATTACAAAATCTTTGAATAAATTCAAACACATGACCTGAAAGAATGATTCTTCTTCTTTACAATGATACCAAAATCATGAAATTCGATGCACAATTAGAGCAGCAATGACCGAATGAAAAGAGGTGTTTTTGTTCGCATCAAGCTCATTAGATATGCAAAACATCTAAAGTCATGAATATCACTTGGATGAAAGAAGCCACTTTCTTGGGACCTGCCGTCTGACTGTTTAGGACTTTGAGAATTTAGAATAATGTAAAAGATATTAAACAGTTCAAATGTCTTATAGTCTCACGTTTTAAGGGAATAATTTGTTGTGTTGGTTTAATCATAAGCCAATTAATCTAGATGTCCCCTCATAATCACACAATACCAATTAATATCCTGTCTGGCTTCTTGTGTCGGCTGGGATTCAACTCTGTTTCGAGTTAGAGGCTGTTCTCACTCAGTTCCTTAAACTAGTTTAGTGGAAACTAGTTTAGTGGAAACTAGTTTAACGCTAAGTGAGAACGGTCGAAGCGCTCTTGGAAGCGCTCTTCCAAACCAGTTTGGAAGACCACCTCGCGATGTAGTTTTCAAGATCGCTTCGCATCGGAAAAGTGGTTTTAGCGTAAGTGAGGACACAACCGTTCTTCGGGAAGCGATCTTCGCACATTTTGAGCGCGCTACTCCACACGACAGGCGTAGAATGCCTATGCTGCGGTTTCGAATTTCGCGCGAAACGTGTCTCCCCACTGAGAGCGTTTCCATAGCAACAAGAGCGCTATACGTGAAGTGATTTTGAAAACCACTTTCGTGTGATCAAGTGAGAACGCTAGCAAAGCGATCTTCCAAACTGGCTTTCTGAACCGGTTCCCAGTAAACTAGTTTTAGGAACGTAGTGAGAACAGCCTCTTAGAGTAACTCATTTCTGAGTTACATAAAGTCGAAATTGAGTAATTTTTCATCAGATACCACACCATTCCTTGCCAAATTCAATTTTGACTCCTGCTGGCATCACTCTAAGTCACATTTGACTCTGCAGATAATAGAGTCCTCTATCCCCCTCTCCCCCCTCCCTTCCCCATTCCTCCCTCAAATTTAGCTATTTCTTCTCCTGCTCTACGTAATATAATTATCTTCAACGCTTTAAAACTACTTTCCTTCTTTTTTTACCTCCCTTAATATTTTTCTTTAGTCTTGCCTCTTCTCTACACCTTTAACCACATTTTCCATTCATGGGGGCCAACCCTATTTTCAGAACCATCCCTGTTGTGATATCTGATTGGCACACTTTCATGATTTCTCAATTATAAGGCGATTACAGACACACCGACACAAATAGAGAGTGTTATAGCAGTGCCCCAATTTTTATTCTCTGATTCCATACACCTGTAGACTTATCCACTTAAGTTGTAAGAGTAAACAAGGAAAGATCTTCTCTCACTCTGTTCATATATACCTTGGAGAATGAGAGATAGATTGATTTTGGTTATAGATTTCAAAGCCCAAGGTTCATGGCCATGCATAGTAATGTAGATCAACTTCTTTGGTTTGTGTTTGCTTTGTAGAATAGCCTTGACATTTAGTGCATTGATCAATTTCCAAAGGAATATGTATAGAGTGTCCCAGAAAAAAAGTGATTCTCAGATATTTCCCAGGATAGACAAATAATTCTTGATATTCCATTCACATCATTAAAATGTTAATGTCTTTACCTTTTGTTTTGATATACCTATTAAAAATGAAAATAAAAAGTTCAGACATAAGCAAGGAAGAAAATGTTACCATTAAAAAAAATGATTGCACAGAATGATTTTTTTTCATAATTTGATAGGATAAAACAATATTTGTCTCAGTAAAATTCCTTCTATGCTATTTTCCTATGTTGTTGTATCTATAAAGAGAGAGTGAACATAAATTCATGCATGATACATTGGACAAATTAATTTGTCCAAATTTGTATTTCATTTATAGATTCATGCTTACATTTTGTTTGCAATTTGCCAAGCACTAGCAGTTCAGTGAGTATTTGTTATGAAATATTAAAAAAAGAAAGAAAATAATTGTCCTTTATTATGAGTGTCCAAATACAATGGAAACAAATTTTATAATTGTAAGATCTGTTTATTTAAAACAGGTTTCTGAAACAGCTTTCTTATTTGCAATATGCTCTTTGGTTTTCTTTTATATTTATGGCAATAGAGTGTGGTGACAGTGGTCTAGACCATGTTCTTTCATTACATTGAGAGAAACATGAGTTGTATCCCAATGACGGAAGGCAATTTCCTTCAGCCAGAAAATCATCAATTATGTGTTGCACTCAGCAATTTCATCTTGAGGTGAAAATTTGAAAAGATGTGCTTCATCTTGAAGTCAAGGATGACTCATTTGGTGATTTCAAGTACGGTGTTGAAATCTTGTGTTGGTGTTGTCACAACACCAGCCACAACACCGTACTAGAAAGCAGGCAGGTGTTGAGATTGACCTCGGAAAATATGATGTATTTCTGGCAGTTCGTGTTGAAGGCTGGTGTTGAATGTTGTCTGCCGAACCCAGCAGGTGTTGACGATCTACGTGTAATTTCCCCATTCACCAACACCAACCCCCAGCGATTGGGAAAATCATGATTTCAAGTTCGGTGTTGGTTTTGGTGTTGGCTATCTCGAGCTCACGGACAGGCGGCGAACACGATAAAATATCCCAGTAAAATCAGCTTTTACAGTTAAGATGAGTACAAATCATTTAAGCTTTATATATTTTGATAATTGCTTTTTGGAATTCTTGAATTGATTAAAGCATTGGCATTCTGTACGATGAGAATTTATTGCAATTTCTCCCCGATTTCACTTTTGTCGTTGAGAATTCTCATGTACAGTTTAGATGATTTAGCAGCATAGCGCATAGGTATGATGTCTTGGGCTATCGATAACACAATCAGTATCGATCTTCTGAACCCAGCTTGGTGTTGGAGCTCAGTTCTGCTGCCTTTTTACACTTTCAAATCCAACACCGAACACCGTACTTGAAATCACCCATTGAATCTTTTATCTTTCAAACCCAAATTTGTTCCCAAGGCATGGTTTATTACTGGATTGTGATATGTGAATAGAATGAGAATTTCACATGATTTTTTTTCTCCTAGAATTTGGAAATTAAACTAATAATCTGAATATGATTTCAGTGGAAATATTATTGAAATTTAATTAGTGTCCCAGTAGCTTGATGTAAATTGTCCACTGCAATTCATCCAGTCACACAAACTATTACACATCAACAATTCTACTCAAACTTCCCTGTGGATTCCAGCCAAGATTTCACATGACATTTTGTCAGTAAATCTTACACCGCTGGAATCCGTCAGTGCCGTTACTAACACAATTATTGTATCCTAGATACCTGTGTAGTCCCACACTATCATCTTCGTGTTTGTGTGAATCTCTGCTTTTCTTTTCTACTTTGTTTATCCAGGTTCCTCTGTGTTGTTTTCATAGTGTGCTCTTAAACAAGAAGATCTTGAGATTAGATGATATCAAGGAGGTATGTATCAAAGAAATTATTTGAATAATATTATATTTTATTCTCGAAATATAACAGAGCTAAAAGACAATAAATATAAAAGAGTGTTTTTCCACTCACTTTATCAGTTATAGAATAATTTTTACAATCAGTTATATGTAAACTTGTGCATTACATCTCTTTATTACGAGTGAAATTTCATTCACTTTACCAAAAAAGGACAGACTCTTTCCTAGAAATATGAATTTATGGAGATTATCTCTATGAAGTGATGACGTTGTTTATTCATATCATTGTCCATAATTATCAAAATGTGCTTTATGAATATTATTTTATATTATTTACGGCCATATTGGTTATTAGTATGTCATTGTGAAGAAATAGATTTAATTTTACACTTTTTGCAGTTGTGCTTATGTTGACTGAGCCTATGGCATTTTCAAAGCCTTAATATTCACATAACCTGTAGGTCCAAGTTGAAGAGAAATTCCAAGATATTCAGACATATCAAGAATTTTTTTTTTTGCAAAAGAAAATGAAGAAAAAAAGGAGAAATACATGTACAGCACTGAAAGAAAATCCCTCTTGAAAACAAAATTTCCAACGTTTTTCTTGGAACTGTTTAATTTGTAAAGAAGACATACAATAGGTTTTCCCAAGTACATGTATGTAACACTGATAGCAGTCTATGGCTTCCTTCTCAAGATAATTGATACACTTGATGTGTATATCACAAGCTGTCTTTAAGCTGTAATACCCAAATATGCATGTATTGATGAGCAATAACAGCCAAGGTCACTGAGAAATGTGTTATACTCATCATTTTTGGGTCCGAGATAGTTTCAGCCGAGATGAGACCGAGACAATTAGCGCCCGAGACCGAGACGAGACAGAGACACTTGTTTTCAGAGTCAGCCAAGACGAGACCGAGACAATGACCTTCAAGACCGAGACGAAGCCGAGACAGTAAACGAGACACTAGTTATTTCTACACGATGCCGCAGCCGCAATACAAGCGCGACATAGCTACATGTACCGCATCATTCTATTATTTACGAACGCACTTCATTCGCATAAATCAACAAGTGATTCTGAAAACAAGTGTCGCTGTTTCGTCTAATTTTTATTTGCATCATTTTTTTTTTAAATCAGGATTTAAATAACCACTGATTTAAACTGCCAATCATCAGTCATCATCAATCATCACATTCTTCATAATATTCATCGTCATCATTTCATTTATAACAAATTAATGAAGGAAGGAAAAGAGACTAAGAGAGTGTCCAAAGAAAAGGAAAAACAAAAAACAAGAATTATGGAGAGGCTCAACTCAACAGATTCACAAGGAAAGCATAGGATGGAGAAACTTGTTGGCAATGGTTTTTTGCAGTCCTATTTCACTCTCTTTTCTTCATAAACATGTGTCAGTAGCCATCAGAAAAAATACTGTAAGCAACTGCTGATTACAGGTCAGATGAGAGATCACCACCCAACTACCAAGTGCAGCCTCTTTGTATAGGAGGAAACCCAATATAACAAGGTTGGCTACAAGATATTGGTTACAGGGGCGGATCCAGCTTCCGCCAATAGAGGGGCCCTGACATTTTTTTCACCCATATTTTCCCTGATCGGCCACTCCAAGTTGATTTTTGTTTCTTTCTTTGAAGGGGTAGTCCTAACAGTCGCTTCTTAGCTTTATTCTTATAAAAACAACATAAATGTGTAAGAATCTCATAAGCCCAATTTAAATAGTGCAAGTGCGAAGATTCTGGGTAATGCTTGTGATCCTGAACAAGATTCGCATATAACTAGATAATTACTACGTGCGTAAAGCACGGGCAGAAACTTTTTGATATGCGTTATATGGCCTTATAAAACATGGACCTGTTAAGGATTTTTGCAGTTTTTGTCTCGCCGGCATAGCAGAGCGAGACTATAGGCGCCGCTTTTCCGACGGCGACGGCGGCGGCGGCGTCAACATCAAATCTTAACCTAAGGTTAAGTTTTTGAAATGACATCATAACTTAGAAAGTATATGGACCTAGTTCATGAAACTTGGACATAAGGTTAATCAAGTATTACTGAACATCCTGCCTGAGTTTCAGATCACATGACCAAGGTCAAAGGTCATTTAGGGTCAATGAACTTAGACCATGTTGGGAAAATTATTTTCAAAATCTTAACCGAAGGTTAAGTTTTTGAAATGACATCATAACTTAGAAAGTTTATGGACCTAGTTCATGAAACTTGGGCATAAGGTCAATCAAGTATTAGTGAACATTCTGCTATAGTTTCAGGTCACGTGACCAAGGTCAAAGGTCATTTAGGGTCAATGAACTTTGGTCAAGTTGGGGGTATTTGTTGAATTACTATCATAACTTTGAAAATATATGGATCTAGTCCATGAAACTTGGACATAAGGTTAATCAAGTATTAGTGAACATCCTGCTTGAGTTTCAGGTCACATGACCAAGGTCAAAGGTCATTTAGGGTCAAATGAACTTTGGCCAAGTTGGGGGTATTTGTTGAATTACCATCATAACTTTGAAAATTTATGGATCTAGTTCATGAAACTTGGACATTAGATTAATCAAGTACCACTGAATATCCTGTGCGAGTTTCAGGTCACATGACCATGGTCAATGGTCATTTAAGGTCAATGAACTTTGGCCGTGTTGGGGGTATTTGTTAAATTACCATCCTAACTCTGAAAGTTTATGGATCTAGTTCATAAAACTTGGACATAAGAGTAATCAAGTATCACTGAACATCCTGTACGAGTTTCAGGTCACATGACCATGGTCAAAGGTCATTAAAGGTCAATGAACTTTGGCCATGTTGGGGGTATTTGTTGAATTACCATCCTAACTCTGAAAGTTTATGGATCTAGTTCATAAAACTTGGGATATAAGAGTAATCAAGCATCACTGAACATCCCCTGGGAGTTTCAGGTCACAAAACCAAGTCAAAGGTCAGTTAAGGTCAATAAACTTAGGCCATGTTGGGGTAATTGTTGAAGTGCCATCATAACTTTGAAAGTTTATGGATAGAGTGAATGAAATGTGGACATGGGTGTAGTTGACAAGTCTTAAGTCACCGTTCAAATGTCATTTATGGTCAATGAACGTGGTATTATGTCATTATATGAATGATGTTTTTGTGAATGATTATTTTATAGTAGTTTTCAAAGTTAGCACTGCTGCTATATTAAATCGCGTAATGCAGGCGAGACTGCCAGAGGCGTTCCACTTGTTTAGCCATTAAGACAATACAACAATTTAACAGTGCGACCTGAAATTTTTTGACATTCCGACCTAAAAAAATTGACAATCTAAGCACTTTTTTGTAATCATGGATGCGGTAGGTATACAGTATCAGTCAAAAGTTTGGGTACACCTGTAATCAGAACTGATTTTTTACAATAATTTACAATTTATTCAATTATGCTCTTCAAACACAGTGACAATTTAGTATCAAAATAAAGGGTAATTATCAGGCTTCAAACTGGCTTTATTTTGAAGATGAAAAATCGTTGCAGAAAGCACTCAGGCATGTCCAAAGACCCCTCTCTCTCAAACTGTCAATTCAAGTCAAATGAGGATTTTTGTCATTTTGTGTTTTTAGGGTTGACTCTTTGCATTTCATAATATTTTATTGGTTTTTAGTGAAGAATCTTTCAATATTAATTAATCAGTAAACAACAAACATCACTTATAAAGCAAACTAAGATGCCCTAGTGGTGAAATAATATTGAGCATTTTCATATTATCAAAACTTACCATTCAAAGGTTTAGTGTCTCTTTTTTCATTTTTCTTCCAACATTTTATCTTTAATAATTCAATTATACCATTCAAAATGTTCCTGATGTTAAGCATATCATTTTGGTGAATACAAAATGATAAAAGATAAAACAATTGTGATAATTGTAATTGAGATGAGACCAGACATAGTGTACAAGCACTGTACCTATAATCCCAACACTGATTCTCATAGAGTAATAGAGAGGAAGATGTTTGTGCTTGTCCTTGACAATGTCTAGTGAAATGTGTATATTTCTTATGGAGCAAGGAGAAGAGGGAATTGATGAAAGATAGAGAAAGAGATGAAATGGAGAAGAGACATGGAAGAGAGAGAGAGGAGGGGGGGTAGGGGCAGACAGACTGTAAGGAAGAGGAATTGAGGTGGAATGATACAGTACATGCAAAAAAAGTTGGTAAGTGGAGAGACTGATGTGGTATTGGTGGAAACGGAGGAGAGTTGAAAGGATGATATGAGAAGAGTTGCTTTGGATTAATAAGATGAAAGGGTAGACATATAGAGAAAGAGCAGGCGAGATGTAGGTGTGGTAATGATGACAAAGATAAAAAAGATGTAGGGATGATGTAGTGGGGATTAATCAAAATAACCAATTCGTTGGTGAATGTGTGTCCAACCAACAAATAAGGACAAGATTATTGGTTAGGATCTACCAGTAATAGGTTGACATTGATTCATATTTATCCACCAGACATATATTCATCAACAGATTGCTTACTTTGACCTCATCCTTTTTTAGAAAGATGTGATATATTAAGTAGCTAGCAAGACAGGCTACAACAGAGAGAGGGAGAGAATTGAGGGGGGGGGGAGAAAAGAGACTGATATTGATAGGATTTGAGTCATTTAGCATCCATTGAGTTGACATCCCCTCAGGTGTGAGGTTAATAGTAAAAGGGACTTCTATCTTATGGAGATATGAACCAATCACGTGACAGACATACATTTACTTCTCCCAAAATTGATGAGTGTTACATGTAACTTGAAGATTGTTATCATAAACCCTCTTCAGATATTGTGAATTATAGAGCACAATATTTCCCTATTGCTTTACATTAACTTAAGTAAAGGCCTTTATGAATTTACTGGAATGAAACTGTGAACTCTTGATCTTCAAGGAGTTGATTGCATTATCAGATGATTGCAATGATATTAATTATGAAAAGATCGAGTGATTGCATTTATGGTAATCATCATGTGATTGAAATATTGACAATCATGTGATTCTTAGATCATTGTACCATCAATTGGTAATCAGATGATGAGGTGATTGCAATACTGACAAATCATGCAATGATTATACAGTATTCTGTTGTAATATTTTGCTAACCTAAGCAGATGATTACAATGTAAGCAATCATCCAACTATCAATGAATTTTAAAAAAAAATGAATTCTTTTAAAAATTTGGTCACTCTAGTCACAAAGAAATGCACAACTTTGAATAAGCAGAAACTGCTGTGTGAATCGGTTTGTTTATTCCACAGTTCCACTGTTTGATTTTTTTCCGGAATAGAATCGGACTTTAATGTGATGACTTAGATTAAGGTTAAACATGAAACTTGGCTGAAGGGAAAGTTTACTCAAGAATCGTAAGATAGTGTCTGAATCCTCTCATGGGCCGTTGTGTCAATCTTGGCTTAATAAAGTTTCGCTGAGAACATGAAAAGAAAGACCTCCAAATTCAGACAAGCGCAAACATTTGTATCCTTATAAAGACCTTCATGCATACTACAAGCATAGCCACGTAGAGTGGATTGGGACATAAAGACAAAAATAAAGATCTCTGCATTCTAAAATAAGAGTTGTTCTTGACCGTCTTTATTGGTGTCATACTGTGAGATGTGTTGTTCCAGTCTCATCTCATTAGTTCACATTCTCAAATTATCTTGCTATTACTGATCCAGGAAACGATTCTGATCTACACAAGCTTGAAAGATTTGAAATGGAGATGCAATTAATGGGATATTTTTTTTTCATAGTTTGATTACAATTCCGGGTCAACTTCAGCTATTTGTTGTTGACATATAATCTTAATGAATTACATATTGAGCTTATTTGCAGGTGAAGACACATCATATTTTGGTTCAGGATAACTTAACAGTTTTAATCATATAACAAGTTTTGTTGAATTACAACTTTTCTTTGTAATGCTTTATGGGATATTTTGAGGGATTTAATCTTGCGATTTTAATTCCGGGTCAACTTTGAATATTTTTTTTTTATTGCTGAAAATGTCATAAAAATGGAAGCTTATATCAGAAAATGCACTTTTTTCAGCATTTTTTTTTCTTCCGAATTGAGATCTGAAAGGCATTAACTTTTACTACCGGGAATGGGGCCAATGAATAGACACTTTATATGCGCCTTGTAATTGAATTTTGTATAATTTTTCATATTGCTGCCTAAATTTAAAAATCAACATTGAACACAGTACTAAGACCATAGCAATCAGCCACTGAATACCCCATAAAATAAGTCTTGTTGAATGATAACTTTCTTTTTTTTAATACACAACAACTAATATTAATACATGGTGGTTTCAGCTCCTGAATGACTGGAAAATGAAAAATTATGATAATAATAATAATATATAGCATTTATGAGTCGCCCATTTATCTAGTTGCCTATTCAATGACACTCTATATATTACCCTGGCTGTAGCTTCAGCTGCTAAAGGTGCTTGGTGCATTCAAGGAATTAATCCTGCGGGTACCCATTCACCTCACCTAGGTCAAGTGCAGCACAGTTTTGATAAATTTCTTGCTGAAGGAAAACATGCCATGGCTAGGATGCGAAGCCACGACCCTTTGTTTGAAAGGCGAGAGTCAGTATGATAAGTATGAATAAGACTAAGGTTGTTATTATTATCATTATTTTCTTTATAGAGTGATCTTAATGACTTGAAAAGCAAGCTGAAGGTTGAGATCAAGTCTCTACTGGCTGTACCAATCATCAACCAAGCTACCTCTAAAGTGGTGGGTGTTGCTTGTGCAATCAATAAACGAGGTGCAAAGAAGTGAGTATCATTCCTTCTTTTTTACTGTTTGCGTGTCCACTGATGGTGTTAAGTTGCTAAAGATCATATTATTGTTGTCATAAAAAACAACAACATTATCATTAAACATTGACAACAATGTTATTATCACCACCATCATAGTCCTCATCATCATGATCTTCACTTTTATCTTACTGTGTGAGATTAATTGATTTCAAGAATATGAAAACAAACCAAATTATTAGGTGGTCTGTCTATGACAGATCACCTCTTAATTTCGTCAGAATTTTCTTTCTTTATTATTTATTTTTAGCACCTATGTTTGTCGCCAACTTTTCTCCGAATTGGCTGAATCAATTTGGCTGATTTTTCTGTCATATATGGAGTCTATCATAGAGACGGCATACTAAGCTTTTCAAGGTCATCTGGTCATGATTACGTCATCTACGCGCCATTTTGTAAAATTCTCAATTTGATCATATCAACATAATGGATCATCAATAATCAACCATATTTACATCACATAAACTTTAGGTCAAAGGTCATCTGTCAATGTCATCAAAGGTCATGTAAAGGTCAAGACGCGCGCGTACGCGCGCGTCAAAGCCAAAAAAATTCTCCAAATGGCCTATAAATTTTTTTGGGTACGTTTCAAGTCATTTTAAGCATTTCAAAAAATTTGCGCGCACGCACGTATGCGCGCGCGTTTCCGCGCGTAACGCCATAACGCATCACAGAAACACAGTTTTTTTTACATCATTGCATTGATGATATAATTCTGAGCAATTTGATACCTTGATCAACCTTCTATGACCATTAATAACGAAATTAACACCCGTTAAAGTTTGCAGCACGTGTGCGTGCGAGCTCTCTTTATAGGCTATATATGGGCAAAAACATGCCTATTGAAAATTCACTGTAGCCCTTTAAATAGTCCGTTGACCCCCAATTTTTTTTTCAAATGTCGATAGAATATGAGTTGTAGATTTGATTTCATGTCACCATTGTCTCTCAATTTGATCATGACGTCATCAAAACTGCGTTGGAAATCAAAATATCCATTTTGCTTGTTATGACGTCATAACAATTATGCAAATTAGGCTCTAACTCCGTGAATATTAGTCAATTTTCGCCCAATTTTCGATATGTTGTAGCTTAGGTCTTACTCTTTCTGAGTTATTGCCTTTATTTTTCATTTTAATGAACAGATCATCTTGAAAAATTGCAAATAATAAAGGCATGTCATTTTTACTCATTTTGCGTGTAATCTCTATGGGACATGACTTTTTCTCAAAACTAGATTCTACATTCCTCTATTTCGTGAGCTATATCTCCATTTTCTTTTGTCAGTTGTCTCTGAGCTTTGAATATGTTGTAGCTAAGATTCTCAGCTTTCGGAAGTGTGCCCTCCATTTTTTGATCAGATACCGGGATCATGCCCGTTTTTCGCTTGCAAAGTTGGATTTGCAATTCTCAAATTTGCTTACGTGTAATCTCTATGGGAACGTGTAATCTCTATGGGGAATATCGTGGTTCAATGGATATCGCATATATTTCATCTTCAAATCAAAAATCACAAATTGAATTATAATTGCCATAATTGATTTTAATATCAAATGAACATATAAATTCCCAAATAAAGACACCATAATCATTATTATAACATGTTTCCATACATTTTTGCCTGAACATTTTGTCATGTTTATTTCAACATACTGCATGTATATCAAAATCGAACGTTAGATCTATTTAGTATTATTAATAAATCTAGCAACATTTACGCTGTACTTTTTTGATAATAGAGCCACATAGAAAACCACCAAGTTGATGATATGTGCCAACCTGTAACCTATTTAAACATAAAAAATAACAAAATAACAAATAAATAATTAAATATAACAGCCCAATCAGCCAAAATCAAAACAAATAACTTAGACTAAAGACAAGCACAAAGATAAAGATATGCTCAAAATCAAATCATTCATGTTTTTAACTGAGTGCTCTGGTAAAAAAACAATTTTAAATAAATTTACAACGGCAACTAACCCAACACATTCCACTATAGCTCACCTCTCGCTACCAACAATCACATGACTTGCGACGAACTCGGTTACAATTTTTCAAATCAACGATATTTCACGGATTCTGTTATCAGATTTTACAAATTTGATAAATTTAACTGGTCGCTAATATAATGACATGCATGTGCAGTGTAAAATTAATATTTAACGACGATTTCCGATAAAATTATAAAATATTATTCAAAATTTTACATGCATTTCCAATGATAGCAGACAACAAAAATGCCCATTTGTAACTATTCAAAATCCATCAAATATAACCTTTGACCCTGTTGTCGCAACATTGATTTATAGGACTTTCAACAAATGCAGATAGCCCCCTCAACCAATTTCCTTTCAATTGCCACGAAGTATGGACACCTATAATGTCTAATGAATAAAACAAATCCAAAAACAAAAGTCATACTAGATTTTAATTCGTCATGCGGACGAATTAAGTGGTCTGTCCTTATTCTCGCCATCATGATCACCATTACCAAGTCCAGCAGATCAATATGATATTCATGATGACAACGCAATTATGCATGGAATACTTGTGAAAGACGGGAGATGATAAAGCACTGTGAAAAAGGTCTCTTTGATATATGACAATACATGTGATATGAAAAAGTAATTTATAGACTGTTTTATCTTGCTTAATTTTAACTTTTATACCTTTTAATTATCATAAAGGATCATGTACGAGGTGGTAAAAAAGACCAAAAAAGGAAAAAATCATCTTGTTTACCCCGGGACTCGAACCTGCGCCCCCGAGAATGCAAGTCAAGTGCGTTATCCATTGAGCTACGACATACCCCATAGAGATTACACGTAAACGAATTTGAGAATTGCAAATCCAATTTTGCAAGCGAAAAACAGGCATGATCCCGGCATCTGATCAAAATATGGAGGGCACACTTCCAAAAGCATTTTGTACAATAAAATAAGGACAGACCACCTAATTCGTCCGCATGACGAATTAAATTCTAGTTGTAATTCTGTCTTTTAAATGTTCATTAATTTTGTCATATTTTTTTGTGTATATGGAATGGAAGAATATTTTTGTTTATTTGAACAATTGAATTTTAAAATGAAAAAAGAGAAATTTTTGGTGTATTGTACCTTGTATTTTCTTTACAAGAAAACTTGACATTCTAAAAAGAGTCTCGCTCTACTGATTGTTAAGTGTATATTTTGAAATATCTTCCAATTTTTCGGGGTAGAGAGTTAGACTTTTTTTCAGAATGTCTGTTTTTCTTATCAAGATTATTACACTCAATAGTCAACTCTCATCATCACAGCATAACTATTTTGTGTTGCAAAAAACAAGAGCGAAAGAAGCTTTCTAAAAAAAACAGCTCTTCATCATCAACAAGATGTGTACACTTCAATCTTGTGCTTGACCATGCAAATCAGATCTAAAGTAGGTTGGGGTTGGCCAGTGCGCTAGTTTACCATTCATCACCAAAGCTGTCACACGGTGCAATCATGCATGTAATACATATGTAACAAATGATTGGGAATATTCAGTTTTGACTTGTTGACTATGAACTTGCCATTAAGTCTTCAGTGTTTTTTTCTGATGGCTATTGACATATGTTTATGTAGAACAGAGAGTGAAAGAGGACTGCAAAAAACTAACATGGTGTTCTAAATGAAGAATAAGTGGAACCGAAATTGGTGGAAACAGAAAGATATAGACAGAATAGTCTTGATAATGAGTGGTTTTGATGATCACTGTCATATTCATCAGGCGCGTAGCCAGGGGGGCAGTGGGGGCGGTTGCCCCCCCCCAAAAAAAACGCTACCAAAAAGAAAAAAAAAAAAAAACGAAAGGAGAAAAGGGAATAGAGGTAAAGCTTCGTTGTTTTTTCCCTCTTTTTTTTGTCAAGAGAATAAAAACCTGAACAAGACGTTCTTTTCTCTTTATTCAAAGCACGGGAAAAATATCAAAATTGCTATTCCCTTTTGTTTCCCACACCTTTTTTTCTACTCCGTTTTCCCCTTCCCGGCGGGGGAATTGTATATTCTTGCCAGAAATTATAAAGTATACATGGGCGGGTGTAAAGAGTATGCAAAGTATTTTTAATTTTTTTTGCATTGACACAAAATTTCGGCTCTTCTGTTCGAAGCGGGGAGACTTTTCCGTCACTACCCGAATCCCCAAATGCTATTTCTATGCTTTTCAGCAAGTAATTTTTTGCAAAGTATCTGCTCGAAGGGGGAGGCATTAAATTCATGCCGTGGTATATGCAAAAATAATTATGTACGATATTAAACTTTATTCTGTATCGCTGTACATCCATTTCCTGTCTTGTTTTGTGCCATTGATTTGAAATTTTGAATATCACTGAAGTTTCTTGATGAAACAAAAGGAAGCGCTTAATATGAGCGAAATTACACAATGTTTTTTTTCTTCCAAAATAAATCACAGAGGTTTCCGTGATTCGCGAGCATGGGAAAGGAAAAGTCCCTCTTCTAGCTTGCATCATCCCTTTCAAATTTTGAGCTCGTTTTTCCTATTAATCGAGTTGTATATAATCCAAAAAATATCAAAATTAGAACAGGATAAAAGTTTCAGAGAAATTTCTATAATTCAGAGCTTCAACGCCATTTGCGGAAGGAATAGGGCCTATTTCCTTCCTGCATATACCCGTTTTCTGTTTTGACTTGAGTTAACGAAATTTGATGTGGATAAAGTTTTCACAATCAAATCTGATGTGACCAAGGTAGGCATAATTTTAACACTTCTGTTCTCTATTTTTATAAAGCGTTTTAAGCTTCTGCGCTTCGCGCGGTAAGAGGAATTATTTCAAATTCTTCAATCTCTTCCCTTTTTTGGGCGCTCATAATTTCTCTTTCGAAAACAATTTTTTAAATCACAGCAGGTCAATTGAATTTGAGTTGATAGGGTAATAGAGACACAAGAGATGCCTTCTTTTGATTTGAATATGATGAGATATCGAAAACTTAAACTCCCCCTCCCTGCACCCTCCCCCCTAGGGAGCGCGCTATGCGCGCTCTGTTAGTGTTGGCACGCTTCGCGCGCACTTACCGCCCCCTCCAAAATTAAATCCTGGCTACGCGGTTGATATTCATGAGTGTGACCTCCAGGATTGCCTGCCCAATTTCCTTTCAAAATCTGTGTATTGGAACCACATGTATCTAGAGACGGCATCAAGATATTGTGAAGAAAGGGAAGGTGGGGGGGGGGGTGGACAAGACATCCTACAGTTGATGTCATATTTTATTCAATTGAATTATTGGGGTATTATTGGGTTACGCAGCCCATGCCTCTCCTTTCTTTTTTATTCTTTTTTTCTCTCTCTTTACTTTTGTCCCTCTTAACTTTTGTCCCTCTCTGTTTCTTTTTTTCCCCCACCAGAATAATCTGGGGGGGGGGGCAGTCGCCCTGCATGTATCTAAATACTACATTTTTGGGATCTAAACTGTGTGGTAAAAGATCTGGCTGTAAGGAAATGCATCACAGTCACATCCCGTTCACTTTCTATTGTTCTATCTTGAATAGAGAAGTGGAATGATTGTTAGACGTCTACCCTAATCTAATGTATATTTGTCTAAATATCAAGTTGAGAGCTTATTTATTACCCTAACACAGCGAGGGGTGTTACTTTCACTCATCAAAATGAAATCGGAGACAGGCAGACTGATAATCATCGGGCCCAATTTAGCATGTTCTATCCCATCATGCAGCCAATTAATTTGATCGGCAATAAATATCTGCTCCTCGCATCATCGATCCGCTATCCCTGGAAGTTGTGGAAAAGATTGTTTTTGCTGCATTATTGCTCTCTTCCTACTTCTTCTTTTCAAAATAATAAAGCAAAAATCTTTCACTTTGGATAAGTAGATGGAATTGAGCTGTTAGCTTCAGGGTATTTTCATTTTCTCTATATTGGGGAAAATTTACAGTGATGCATGTTATATGGAAAATGGTTTGGCTCTTCTTGCATTTCGTCATGACAGGAAGGGCTTAAAAACACTTTATTAGAAATGGCATTAATGACTTTTAATCATCATCATCATGCAAATTAAATTTCTTGTCATTTATCATTCGTAAATGTTAAACAATCTTAAACTGGGTTCCATAATACATACAAAGAATTTTTTCAAACGATTGGCTCTCATTGATATCTCACAATATTAATACTTCAGATTATTACTCAGTAGGTTTTATTGAGAGAGCGGAACAGCATTTCAATGAATTAGATTGTTAACATCTCCCATTCGCCATCCTATTGAATTCAAAATATTCCTCAACCATGCCCAGGGGTGCCAAATTACCCCTTTCTTGTCCCAGAGGGCATGGGTATCACCCTGCATTAACATCTTTAGATTAAGTTAAGAAGATCCTATTCAGTGCTGGTAATTGATGCTAAGTTGGCATGACAGAAAGAGATGAATTAGATTTAACTGATAAAACGTCAATCAGGGAGCGGAGGCGAAAGATACATGGTGATCCTTGAAGACATATCTGTACTCAGCTCTCTGGATTATATTTCCCCAGGGTGTCAAACTGGTTTTGTTTGGATATTATCAAGTTTTAGTTTAACAAGATCACTTGGGTGTTAAATAAGAGTTCATCTGGAGTAATTGTTGTCACATCTCTTTCAATATATAGTCTCGGTGATGAATATATTTCTTCTAATTTATGCATTTATAACATGAAAATAGCAGTTGCAAGATGTGTGATGTTAAAAAAATATGCATATTTAGGTGAACATATCATTTCATTTGGAATATCATGAAAAATTTGTTGATGATTTTGTATTTGATCTTTCACTCGCTTCAGTATATCAACATTCCTGAAAGTGGCAAACCATTTATTTAAGGATTTATCTGTTTATGAATGTTCTGATAGCTGGAGAGACTAATTTATCTTGTCATCCCTGGCAAATAATTATCATACTAATGCATATACATGTATTAGCAAGAATGGAGTAAGAATGGAGAGAAGTTGAGGTTGGACATTTAAAAAGTTTAATTTTAATGTGGCATCGCCCAGGAATGCTGTAAGGAATTGTGGAATTTTTGCTCAATATGAAAGATTTGTATCATATATACTGTATATTTTGGCTGGCTACAATTGTGATCTTGATGGGAAGTGGGTATGATAGACATTGTTTAAGTAGGGCATGTAGGAATGAAGGCCATAACCCATTTTCCTTACCTGTATATTTCAAACTACATTATTGTACATGACTTTTATTACGATGTTCAGTTTTTACGACCATTGACCTGTTTTAATCATGAATGTACATATATTTCTTTGATTTGATGTCAGTAACTTCTAAACACTCTCCACCCATACCTAGTAGGATGAAAACATGAATTCCTACTCTTTGGAATACCCCCCCTCCCCCATGAACGGAGATTGCTCAACATTTTTTGCAGGTTCACCAAAGTCTGATGATCAGATAGTAATCTGTAAAGCGTAACACATAAATATTTTGAGTGTGTGTACATGTGTGTTTTGATGTATGAAGTGTTTCATAAAAGCAAGATGTCATTATTAACCAATGTATTCTCTGTTACTCTCAATATTTAGATACACAAATGCAGACATTGACGTGATCAAACATTGCTTCAAATACACAGTACCTGTCCTGACGAGTACATTAGCCCTACAGAAAGAAACACAGCTAAAGCATGAAACACAGGTAATTACCTTCTCTATTCTTCCATCAAGTCCAAAAGTAAAAAAAAAAAACTGTACCTGCAATAAATTATTTTGCAATAGTGGGTACATAGCGTGTTTAAAATATAATCATCAAATTAATGTCTAACATTCTGGCTCACTGAATCTTTTCAGATATGGAAAAAGAGTATTTGAGTATAATTAAATGATAGGAATTTAAATGAGGGATATGTCTTATATTTCATTTTTTTTAATACAAATTTTACAATGTTTGTCATCAGTTTTGCAAAAACATTTTCAGACCTTCAGTAATCTAGTTTGATCATTCTTCTCTCATTGTTACAGTGCATGCTTCAAGTAGCCAAGAACCTCTTCACGCATCTTGGTAAGTTCAAAGATGATGCAATCCTCTGGTCTCAGATGCCCTTAGAATTAGCTTCCTTGAATGCACAGATCAATCTGCATGCCCCTCATAGCTTAGACGTCATCCCTTTGTCAAAGGCTCCTCTTTTCACCTTCCAAGTGTCTTTCGAAGGAACAGAGTTAGATGTAGGCTTAGAGAGTCTTGAGAGTTGTGATTCTTTTGGGCGTGTGAGAGGGTGGAGGGATATGTCGGAAAAAGAGGTCGAGAGTGTGGAGGAGTTCTTGCATCTTGAGAGGTCACTGATAGCAAGCAAGGGAGCAACTGATGATGGGGTTTCAGACGGATCAGACAGCAGTAGCACTTGCAGTCAAGGTAGTCTGGTTGGATCGTCAAGCTCTAGCAGTGCAGGAAGCCGACGGGTACTCTGGGATAGTATGGAGACTGAAACTTTGCAAGCATTGACTGAGCTTGGTTTTGGAAGTAGTGTGTCGTTACAAGGAGACAGGTACCCATTATTCAAGGTTGCCAAGTCCTCGGGGACTTCTAGTAGCTCTATTATCTGTGCCAAGTCGATATGTAGCTCTGACAGTTGCCCCCATTCCAGTACTACCACTCTTGCCGTACCTTGTGAATCCTTGGAAGTTCTGACCTCAAAGCCATCAGTCAGTCTTGTGGATCATAAGGGCAGTGCCAAGAGTATCCTATGTGAATGTTGTTACAGGAGAGCTTCAGATGACATGAAATCTGAAGGTCCTCAGCATGATCAGCAGCAGCTACCTTCATGTAATAAAAAGACAATCCCCAAGGTCATACTGACCACCCCAGGTCTTTCAGAGTGTCTTTTGTTTGAGGATTTCAATGATGTTATTCCATGTGAATGCTACGTGTCACCAAGTGGTCACCTTCTGCATACTGTCCCTGCTTCCGGTCAAACCGTTGGTGCTGGCATCAAGCCAGACACTGCAAGCATTGATCATCAGTTCTCTGCAAATGATCCTGTCCCTGATCCCCAAAGTAACAATTCCTATAAGGTGTTCCAGAGCTCCAAGGCCCTTCTAGGGACAGATGACGCTGATAGATTGCTGTGTACTAGAGGTTCTACCTTCCAGCTTGACTGGAATTCATCCAATGTCGAAATTCAGCAGATCCCTCAGTCAAGCCTCCCAGTTTCCAAAGGTCCAAGTCTCCAAGGAACATGTAGGTGGGCTGTTCTTGGTTCTTGTTCTTGGTTCTACAGTTGTTGATTCAGTTTTCATCTTGACTTTTAGAGTTCTAGTTGGAATTTTTAAGTATAACCCAATTTCCCTGGTCATTGAATGTTGTATTGATTTTCAGTGTTCACAGCATTTTGCTGTAGTTCTTGTAATTAAAACTCTCAGGAAACCTGGGGAGTGTTTCATAAAACAAATAGTGATAAATTTGCTCTGAGCCAAATCAGATGCAATGATTTTTGTAGCTTGTAACATGAATTAAAATCACGATCTCTTTTGTGAAATACTTCCCAGGACAATGTTTTGCCTTTACAGTTCAAGTTGACCTGTTTGAATTTCACTACATTTCATAGTTCTTTGGCTTTATCAGTATTGTTGCTAAACATGTAATATCACAGTGCTCTTTAGAACAAGGTTCTAGCCATTACAAAGAATAGCTCAATGGTCAACCATCTTCAATGAAAAAAAAAGAAGAAAGAAGCGTAATCAAGTAAATCTAGGTCATAAGTTTTATATCCCATGCAATCCCCAAATCCATATTCTCCTTTGCCAGTTGAATATTGAGCTCTTTTGGTGCATGCATACATGCTTCATGTGTTGGGGATTGATTGATATGCAGTTTGAAAAAAATCCCTTTTAAATTTTTCTATTTGTATAGAGTTTATCAGCATTGAATTTGGAAACTATTCTACATTTATCATTAATCTTATGTTAGTATTTTTTTCTATTTTCATTTTCTTTGTGCTTTTAAAAAAAAATATCTTTTTCTTATCTTTTCTTCCATGTATTCATGGGGTAATTTATAGGGGTTTTTTTGCTCAGAGTTTCATTTCCATGAAAAATCATGATGTCAGTGTTTTTCATTTCTCATGGAGATGTTTTATTATCTATTTTGTAAAAAAACTTGTACTTATTCGTACGATAACATATTTCATTTTGCATGCTGGCTATCCTTATTCTCTTTTGCTTTGACTTACTTTGTTCTGTTGTTATTTTCTCTCTTTGCACACTTAAAGTCCCCATTTCATTTTATATACAGGTGTTTATCTGATTTCATATTCATTGAACTCACTTGTGCATGTTCATACTTAAATTGATGATTTTTTTTTTTACATACAGATGAGGTATGAATATCTATGTATTGGTTAGTGTATAAAATTAAATCTGAAGAGCAGGGTTGCATTATACCTGAGCAAAATAACAAGATATCTTTCATCTTTTTAAATTCTGTTTACAAGATATCTCTCTTGATATCATTCTATCTCTTACCCTCCTGTGTCATCGGACACAAAAATCAGAAGCTTTCTTAGCGTTGAACTTTAACATTAGGATCTTATCCTCTTAATCTGATTTAGTTGCAGAAAACCCTGTTTGTTGCTTTGCCGTTCTTAAGCAGCTGCAGGGGGGAGGGTGCGTGGTAAAGTAATTGGCCCTGCATTGAAAGCAATGATGATAAAGAGCTTATCCCACTTCCATCATATTTCTCTCTGATTGATTTGCAAAGTATCTTGAAGAGATTGAGGCTCGGACTTAATTATGGAGGTTAGCGGCAGGAATGTGGAGGTAAATGGAAGGCATTGACTGAGGAATGCCAACCAAAGGAGAGGTAGAGAGGGGGATGTAAGCCAGGGTAGGATGGGTGAATATTATATCCGGTGTATATGGGGATGGTGAGATTAGGACATGAAGCGATGTATAGAGCAGCATAGGAAATGCATGACGGCGATGGGCGATTTTGCCTCCATCCCAGCCCTAAATCGCCCCTGAAATTCCGCAAATGTAATGCTTTAGGGTGACCATATTTTCTAGATCTGCTACAACAATGTTTAAGAACATGAAGAAAATCATATCATACATAGGGCAGAGAATTTTTATTCCTCTCTAGGTGGTTGTTAATGGCTTTGTGTTTTGGGGTCTTTCGTTCGTCCATTCTGTAACCCTCCCACGATCTTAATGTCCATCAATTTAGAAATATCTGAATGAATCTCGTATTTAATATAATAATCTTCAATACAAAAACAAGCTCAAGCTAGACTGGGTAGGTTATGTACCTGATTAGAGGTCAGCTGTAGTTGTGGATGATATGAGCTTTAATAGATGAGTGGATTTACCCTGAAGGTTTGGGCTAGGATTATTAAGAGGGCAGGAACGATTGGAAAAACCCTGATGAATCCACCTGGCTTCATTAATATTTACAATATATGGAGAATTAGTAAATACTTGTAGATGGATGTAGGCTTTTAGGGATAACACTATTTTGTAGGTCTGTAGAGGTCATCTCAGAGAGCAGAAATATTGAACGTACATGCATGCTTTAATATTTAGATAATGATCATTTTTTATTGTTATAAAGATATTGGATTGTTTTCCAAAAGATACTAGTATAGGATTATAAATGAATGTTTTTCATGCCCATGTGATTGTGTGTCGTTGTGCACAGATTGTGAGTGTATATATGCTGTATTACAAAGTTGCACCTGATAAATTCAGAACCTGTTTATCCTTTCATGGTGATGACAAAAAAAAAGCAAATCAACTTTTGATGTCACAAATAAGCTAAAGCATAGTTTGATACATCTTACACAAATCTGACGTGGAAAGGCCCATCCATCCCTGTTGAAAGAAATTCACAGATTTAAAAAATCATCAGTAAATCACGATTTGCAAGTAATGGTGTATTGTGTAAATAACATTTGATTAACATATTTTTGTTTTGCCTGCATATCAGATGCAAGCGTCATCAATTTCAAATCTTCACCAAGGGTAATTGTTTTAAATGCCATCATAACATTAAGACTAGGACCTTTTTTTAATGAAATTTGTTCAATTCAATTCAATTCAAATTGTTGATAAGTGTAATCAAGTATCAAATAGAGGAATGTAATTTCAGGTCACTCTGCAAAGGTCATTTTGGGGTCAGTAAACTGATAACAACATGGAACATCTTAACCAGGGGTTATGATTTTCCCTTAACAATAGAATGTTGAAATTGGAAGTCTGCATAAAGTTAAACTTGGATTATATTGAGTAACAGAAAGTTAATTTCAGGTTAGTAGGTCAAGGTCAAGGGTCATTTCTGACAAATTAACTTAAGAATTGATATTTTGTTTATTGAAGGGATAGTCCGGGCTGAAAATATTTATATCTAAATAAATAGAGTAAAATTCACAGAGCAAAATGCTGAGAATTTTATCAAAATCGGATAACAAATAACAAAGTTATCTGATTTTAAAGTTTATCAATATTTTGTGAAACAGTTATATGCACATTGTCATGAATATTCATTAGGTGGGCTGATGATGTCACATCCCCACTTTCCTTTTTCTTATGTCATTACATGAAATCATAAATATTTCATTTTTTCATGCATGTGTAAATGATGTGTCTCCATTATGATGAAATAAGTTGCGGCAATAAATAACTAATGCACTTAATCAGTTGTTAATCCAATTGTTTTATCTTTGGTAGAAAAATTTAAATAAACCTAATTTTATATAATGAAATACAAAGAAACAAGTGGGGATATGACATCATCATCCCATCTAATTAATATTTATGAAGACATGCCTAGAACTGTTTCACCGGAATAATGCAAATCTTTAAAATTGAATAACTTATTTTTTATCCGATTCCGATCAAATTATCAGCATTTTGCTTCGTGAATTTTTCTCTATTTATCGAGATTTAAATATATCTAGCCTGGACCATCCCTTTAATCAACCTTAATGAAACTTGTACGAGATGAGATGGTATTTTGATATAAATCATATGAAATGAATATCAGTTTTTAAGTCAAGTTCAAAGGTCGTTTGAGGTCATTGAATTTAAGATTCTTCATCAATTTTTTTAAATTTTCTCATCATAGTTGTCAAAGTCAAGAATGCTGCTATCTTGAATAGCGCAATGAAGGCAAGACTACACGAGGCATTCCACTTGTTCATGAAATGCATGCAAATATTGGCTCTTACTGTAAATAGATATTTCAATGTATCACACTCATGGCCATTCAATATTATCTAAATAGTGACTGATATTGACAAAGAGATGCTTGCTGGTGAAATGATCAATATATTGCAGTGAAAAGATATATCTATGTATGTATGTTTGTTTAGCTGTATGCTGTTACCTACCTCTGGTCAATTATCAGTTGGTCCAATTCTCTTGCTTGCCAAGTGCAAGTCAAAATCAAGAAAGGGAAGATAATTTTGAATTCACCTCCCCATTCGGGCAAGTAATTATAGTCAAGCTATCAAGATAATAAATGAAAAAAATCAAAGTCAGTTGATATAATGTGAATGTCCATCATTCAAGTACGACTCCAGCAGTGGTCAGATATACAAAGTTGCAAAATTCATTTGAAATTATCGTTTTTTTTAATACTAGAATGATTTTGGCATAGTGGATAAGTTTTAGTGCAATCAAGGTATATGTGTGATCTGGATTTGAATAATGGAAAGGGGGGGGGGGGGGGTAAATCACTTCTAATTTTAATCCTATAAATTATTTTCACACCTTTACCTTTCAGTGTGTGTAAAGTACTTTGTTCATTTTCTGTTTCTGGGCCCTGTGATACAAATCATAAATATTGATTATGCGATGGATATGTGCGATTGATTATACGCTGGATATGTGCGATGATTACACAATGGATATGTGCGATTGATTATACATGTACAATAGATATGTGCCATTAATTACATATACTAATCCATACAATCTATTATGGAAATCTGCCTTATGATCAATGGCTAAGTTTGTTTTGGGATTCTGTATTTCTACGCTATGCTCTTGAGGCCTGCACAACGCAAAACTTTATAAGAATGCAAAGAAAATCATAGGAGAAGGAAAAAAAATCTACTCAACCATGGTTGTGTAAAGCCGTTGGGTATGAAAATGTAATTGAAAAATAAATTATGTATGAAAGATTGATGATAGCTCAGTTCAGTGCCCTGGACCAGACTAAGAGGAGCATTCATAATCACGAATGTGATCAAAAGAGATCTGATATGAGGGGCAGGAAACTTGGGTAATGCTATTCTCATCCCAAGCTTTGAGGAGGTGTTACATGAAACCAATTTGCAATGCGTTGAAAATATCATTAGTAAGATGACAATTAGATGAATTTTAGTTCTTAACCAATTTACACTTTCTTTTGCAAGAACTACACTATAAAACAAAGCTTAGTGATTGATCATAGATTGAAATTAATGATTGATCACAGATAGATTTTAATTATATTTTCTATATTGATGTTAATATACATAGATAGTAAATAAACATTATGTAATTGATTTTCAAAATCATTGCTATGATTAATAATTGAGGTTTAAAATGAAAGCGTTATTTAGTCAGATGACTTGAGAAAATACCTCAAGAAAAAAAGGTTAACTGGGAAGTGGTTTCAATTGAAAGTATGTCTTAGTCGTAAGGATAAGGCTGCGTTTATGCGACCTCAAGCCAGAATCATGATTTGAATCATGATTTGAATCATGATTCAAAACACAAACATGAATCACGATTTCACAGAATCAGCGTTTAGACGACCGTCATTCCAATGCTGTTTCTCCTCAGAATCGGGCCAATCCAGTGCGCATCACTAGTGCGCAGTTTGACAGAGGAAGTTTTTCGCACGTGTTTCGGCTCTCGAAAAATCTTTTGCTTCCAGAATTCAACCTAATTTTGTTTACTTCTATCATATAAGGTCCATATGCTTCTATTCATCTTGTTAGTTAATCCAAAATGGTGTTCGGAAGTGAATTTCAGCGTAGATCCAATTTAATATTGACACTCTATACTCATCATTGTCTCCAGTTAATTCATTTACTAGAACTTGAAGTTGAAGACATGACCAAAAAATGAAAAGTAGTGGACGATGCGAAGACCAACACAGAACTTGAACATGACAAGAAATGCATGCAGAGTAATCATGTACATACAATGAGCATAAGCTTGGCAAGAGTCAAACCGAAAGCCGTAGCCCGACGACACAGTGAGGTCATATAATCATGATTCAAATCACGATATCGTTTATTCGAACATTTTCGTACGTGATTCTGCAGAAACGTCTTTCCAAACGCCCCTTTTTTCGTGTTTCATGTTTGTGATTCTAATCATGATTATATTCAATTTCGACTAAACGCAATCGTGATTCTGCAGAATCATGATTTGAATCATGATTCAGATCATGATTCTAGGGTGAAAAAGTGGCGGATAAACGCACCCTTAGTCTCTTGTTCAAGATAATTTTCTTTGATGGGTGTTTTAGCAAGGCATTGATTTCTAACTGATTTTGCTCGTTATATCCAATGGTATCCCTGGCTATGCATTGCTTAGAAATGGTATAGAACTATATGTTTTATTTTTCTTCAAGAAAATAGAGTTACCTACAGTGTATCTCTTTTATTTGTTAAAGGGATTGGAACTAAAATCTTAGAAAATTACCTAGGCTTCCAATGAACCTCTCCATTTTATTATTCTTTGCTGTATCAGAAAAGACTTTTACTTGATTCTGGTGATGTATCTGACCATTCTGAGTGTGAAATATCTAATGTTGAGTTCATACATATGTCACGATGTGGTGGACATCTGTATGCTCACGAGCTGGAAAAAAAACACCAATCAACTTTAATAACTCTGCCCTTTTAGAAATAGCATGAGATTCTAATGCATTTAGAGTGTGAGGTATCAACTTCTGTACTTCATCCAACCTTGTTTTTTATTCTCTCTCTCATTCTCTCTCCCACTCACCTTTTCTCTCATTTCACATCTGCCCCATTGTTTTTCAGTTCTGTCCTGCATTTGATTTTATATTTATAGATTTATTGTTCAGTTCATTGTATATGCCTCTCTTGAACCATTTTCCTGTCGCTTTCTAGCAATCTCTTTTCTAGTGCATGAGTTTTTTTTAATTTAAATTTTGATGTTATATCCACCCCTCCTCTCTCTATTCCTCTCACTTTGTCTGTTTTCTCTCGTTCTCTCTTTCCATTTCCTTCTCACTTTCCCTCTTCTTTTCCCTCTACTCCTACTCTCTCTCTCTCTCTGTCTCTCTCTGTTGCTCTATAAATCTCTCTCTGTCTCTTTATCGCCTCTTATTTCCTTTTTTCTACCACTCTCTCTCTCCTAGTATTTCCCATCAAGTCAGACTGTTCCAGAAAGGATCAAAATTGATGTGTCCTTTTCGTTTATGTCCCATTACCATTTCCCTTCTATCCGTCTAAAGTACACTCTGCACTTCAAACGATCTGCTTGCTTTATCTTCCAATTTATTGACATTTTCGCTTGTGCCACATCTTCATTTTATTTTTCATTTGTAGACTCAATGCATTTCTTTTCTCTTTTCCAAGAATTCTGAAGGTTTTAATATTTCTGATTGATTTGTAATTCATCAGTTGGCTTTGAGTTATCTATCTTTGTTCTATTCTTCTTGGAATTTTAAAATGTTTCCATATTTTTTATGATGTATTGAGATGCAGTCCATCAGCACTGTTTTAATATAACCATGGCATGTATGTGAACTATATTCTTATCATTGAATAAATTTTCAAAAAAGATTAAGGGAGATATTACTACTTGCTTGATAGAACTCTACTGTCATTGGGATTGCTTAAAATCTCTTAGGAATAGATTATTTTTATTATAATTTGCAGTTTAATATTTGTGTTTGCATCATTCTATGTTATTGGAAGAAACTATAATTGGTTTTGTCAACGATACCCATTTTTAAGCAAGTAAGTTATTACAAAACTTCCATTACCTTAGGAAATGTTTTGATAAAATTTGTAAAAAGAATTGTTGTCACTTGACAGTAATTAATGCTACACTTTTAGAAGAGAGCAAAGCATGTAAGCCAACTTTGTTTTGTAGGGGCATTGATATCTTACATGTATGTTGATAAATCCATCTGTGTACAAATGCAAGACTTCAAAAAATCTATAAACCCCCTCTCATTCTGATATACATGAAATGCTTTTGAATGTTAAACCCAGCACATTTTATACAATCAAATAATAATATTCTTAGCTTCCTCACAGATATCAACTGATTATAAATCAATAAAATCCTGTATTTGGGAATACCTTACAAGCACGAATATATAAAACTAAGAATGGTTTCCTGCATCATCTTTTGAGTTGACCCTCATCTCATTATGTTACTTATGTTATATACTCCCATCTTAAGAGCGTTTGGTACACGTAAACTTGGCATCACAACATATATATATAAATATGTATATATATACACAACATTTTAACAAAGAGCGTATCTATGAAAGAAAAATATTAATATCACATCGCGAGCAATTTGTGAGAGTACATTGACCGATGTCTGAATGGTTATCTTTATTGGTCATATCACTTCCAATTTTCCATAGCGAGGTGGATGTATATGGCATTGTTCTCTTCTCATGATATTTCTGGTTCATATTACTACTTTTATTTCCTTATGAAGCTAAGAGATATACATATAGCTAGGCTTGGGTCTGCCAAGATTTGAGAAATACTATTACTCCTCTATCTCTTGCTTCTGATTTAGGTCATTTGATTGTTGTGTTATTACAACTTGAACCCAAAATTACTATTATATCCTATTTGTATTGAGAACAAATATTCATGTTAAAACTTCTACAATTCAATTGACTTGTGTGTTAACAACATCATACACTAATTTCTTCACCGGTTTAGTTCACCTAAATGATTTCACTTAAATTACTTTGTGCCATGACATCTTTAACTACATTTCTATATTTTACTTTTATGTTATTATTATTGAAAAAAAAAAACACTAATAAGAATTTTGATAGTAGTAGATTTGAAGGAGTTGGTCTCTATAAGTGGTAATGTTGTCATGTATGAGTTCAATGATAGGTTTAGAAGAAAGATGTTTAAAAGCGTAAAGGAGGTGAAATAGCAATGTTTCTTTTTTTATAAGAATTCCTTGTTACTTGTTTATTAATAAAGTAGTTCAGAAGTTTGGGGTTAATGTGATCCCGTATAGGATCAAGTTCATGTTTTTTTGTGGTGTACAACAACTAGAAATTGTGTGCAATACTGTCGTTTATCATGTTCATACAAAAAAAAAATCTGTCTATCAGCTTGTAAAATCATGGTTTCGAAAATCCAATTTATCCCATCAGAGAATTAAATTAAGCTCTGATGATGGAAATTATTAGTGGTTTGTAATATATCCCTGAAATTTATTATCATTGCCTCTAAGAAAACTATGCTATAAATGCGTGGTTGGTATGGTTACAGTATAAACAATTCCATTTTGCGGGCTATTTTGATTTCTTTTTTGGTTCTGACTCGGTTGCAGTGAGCAACAGTTAAGTGAGAGAATATTATGAAATCAACATAATTATCATGGTTCATATTATGTTTTGACGTACATGCAGTCTGAACGAGTACACTTATTAAGTACTTCAAGAAAGATGTATGCTATAACAGTGAAAAAAATAATGGGAATAGGCATATTTTGGCATGCTTTATAATATACAGTAGTTTGGGAGAAAAGACTCTTTAGAGACACATGCCTAATGTTTTTTTTTTTTTTTTTTTGCTTATAACAGGGCCACTGGCAGGGTATCTGGTACATGTATATCATGTATTCATATACAAACATGAGATGGCTATTTTGGTTACGATTCATTTTGTGATCATGACCACAAGTTGACAACTAATATTTCTCTGTAGATACTGTGTGACAATCTAACAAGCATGCAGTCTTTCGATTTACATCATCCTGACCACACACTTATATCATATATTTCTTTGAGGCAGTATCAATGAAATTTGAGATCCAATCACATACCAATAATAATAATAATAATAGTCGACAGAAAGTAAAAAGTGAAAGGTTTTTATTCCTTAAAAGGTTGGAAATGTTTCATAGACATTTGATGAACTTTTGATAGTCTAGTCTACTGAAATTTGAGACTCATCACAGACCATCATTAGTGTCCCGTTTTAGAAATAATACTACTACTCTACAGAAAAGTAAAGTAAAAGTGAATAGTTTTCTTTGCTTAAAAGGTTGGAAATCTTTCATAGGCATTTTAAAGAAAAGTCTAGTCTACTGACTGACTGGTTGTTTTGTTTGATGTCCACAGATGATGTGTATGTACTCCTGAGAGAGATCATGCAAGAAGCAAGGAACTTAACTCAGGCTGAAAGGTAAGACTACCAACATTAATCATATTTACAAGAAAGTCTGAAAAAGAAAGATAATGTCTGAAAGTGTAAAGAATTATAAACTCATGGATCACCTGAGCTTTTCAAAACACCCATCATTTTGATTTGATGTTTCACATTCCACAAAATGTAATTTGGAATTCATTCATTTGAACATATTAAAAAATTACAACAAACATAACATTTACTGTTTGACCAAGAAATTCATCAAACAGCTTTTCTATTTTTATGTACTCTTGAGAGGAAATACCAAGGGTGCATTTCAATTAAATTTTCACAGGGTCATGTAAAGGTGATATGGATCTAAATTAGTTAGTTCACTTTCAGTCTTCAAGTTCGCAAGGGCCATTGACCTAAAGAGCATGGTATGCAATAATGAATAAACTCATTCTTAATAAGGGAAACACCTGATGAGACTCAACCAAGTGAAGTAGAATTGGATTTCATCAATAATTTGATAACCAGCCCGAGGATTAAGAAATGTCTAACCATCATTTATCTTGAGTGCTTGTCTCTTCCCTCTGTAGATAGATCTTTTTAATTATACATTTTTAGCCAGAATTGAAATTGTCAATTAAAAAAATTGATGTTTGGGCAACCTTACAGATTAAAAGTAATAATGTGTGAGGCAAATGTCTCAGTTATGACAACTTCACTAAAAATGCCCATGCTTTTCTTGTTCTTTCTGCTACTCTAGATGTTCCCTGTTTCTTGTGGAAAATGATGAGCTCGTAGCCAAAGTATTTGATGGCCAGCTGGTAAGGAAAACTTTGTCAATAATCCTTGTTCCCTTTTTTAATTTGGCTATTATCTTATGTGTAGGAAATTACATAGAGTAGTTCTCTCATCCAAACATCATTTCAAACTTCTTATTCCATTTGTTAGATGTTATTGATTAATTGCTCTCATTTTTAATTGATTTTGACTTTTTATGAGCAATTTCAACTTTGAAATTTTACATTGCTAATTTGATATGATCTGTTAAAACACTAATTTAAACTAAAGTGAGTTTATAGACTCATTATTTGCCAACGATTATAAAAATTAAAAGGTTACTCTTCCCTGAGATCAAGTTGATTTGAGCGAATAGAAGATAGAAGAGTAATTAAGTTACAGACATTTTTAGTTTTGTTAGATACAGGGAATGGTTTTCAAAGTGGGGGGGGGGGGCTGACCATGCAAAAAATCACAATCATATGGTCATTTTTATGTTTTTGTACACAGTTTGGGAAAAAAAGTGGGGGGCTGAAGCTGCCCCCCCCCTGCTTCCGTGGCCCCTGAGATAGTGTTATAATAATGGTTTTATTTTTAGAATATTGACAGCCAAAAGTTTTTGAGCCTTATTAAACTTATATAATTACTCCACTCTGTCTTTTTTTAAAAAGTTTTTACATTTCACTGTTTTGTTGGTTTGATAGTACTCTCTTTGTACAAGTTAACTTCATCTCATGGTTGAGTAGTCCCTTTACATCCAAACACTAGAGCAATCATTGATGATATTCTTGTTAAATCTGGTTTTAGATACAATCTAACAAGTCACATGAGGTATGTATCTATAGGACCTAATATGTTAGCCTGACTGCCTTCTATAATACCTGCATTTTGGGTTGGACTTTCTGTATTTCTTTCTAGTACTGAAAAGAAGGTTGTGATCTGGGTCTTGTCTTACGAGAGATGTGATAGGTCCAATAAATCTCAAATATGGACAGCCCTCAATGTCATGATCATTTATACATGTATGTATTTGCGTAGGGCTATGCACTATTAAAAAATAATAATAATAAAAGCTCACTGGTTGGTAAAAACAACAATGTTTGCATAATTGTCATTAAAAAATTAATAATTTAGCTGACACAATGATGATACTGATAATGATGATGGATGATAATGGTGATGAGAATGATGATTAAAATTATGATCATAATATTGTTAATTTATATAATGCAGTATCTCTAGGCCTATGTTTTATCCTCTGCTGTGCTTCACAACTAAGTCGGTAGAGCGAGTAATTGCTATAATGGCAAAGTTACCATAGTTTTAACTCTTTATGAACCGAGCTGTAGCAGCGCTGCCAAAATGCATTGTATCTAGATAATGACATTACTGGCTTTCCATAGTTGAGACCAATTGGATCAATCACAACTGTTTGTGAGAAGAAACCCTGGGTCATTTTGGGGAATGCTGGAGAGTGAATGTGTTGTTTCTTTTTCTAAATTTCCAGTATAAAGCATGTTGGTGATACTTTTAAGAGTTTAACATTACTATTAGGACAACAGATACTTTTATTTAAACAAACTGACCATTCAAGGCCATTTTCAGAAACACCTACAAGCAAACACTACTCTAAAATTCAACCCAAGTTGATTTTCAACCAATGAAAAGCATGTATTTTGGACTTGTTTTTTTAAGTTTGATTTAAACACAGCTTCCACTCTGCACCATGTTTGAGGAGAACACCTGGATACAACACCACTATATTCATTTAATAAGAATATCTTCTCTTTGCAGAGAGCCATTGTTCAGGCATGAAATTACTCTTAGAATTTTATAAAGTTTAGCAATCAACTAAAAGTGTGATTTTGTTGATGATTTGAGGTAGCAGGACCCTGTATAACAAGACTTAATGATTGATCATACAATTGATTTGATCCATTGATTGCACATGATGATCAGTGTAATCAATGATGAAAATTAGCCCTATGATCAGTCAGCAAGTCTTGTGTCATTGGGCCCATGTCTTACCACTCTAGTGATTATATATATGTCCGCATTCTTTTCTGTTTTCAAGATTGGGAAAATTAGGAGGCTACTCGGTCAGCCAACTTGACTTCTCAGAAACTAATCCATGCCTTTATATCCTATCCTATAGATTCTTGCAATTTTGATTTTTTTTTAAATGAAATTTATAATCGCATTTACTTCAACTACAAATATGGCAAAATTTATAAGGCTTGTATCTCTCTCTCTCTAGAAAATCAGAAGATATTATTCCATTTATTGCAGTCACTTCTTGGCTTTCCCATTCGATAACACAAATTCTGATTTACACTATTCTTCATAGCATTGCCCATACCTGTAGATATGTTGAATAGCAGCTAGACTTGAATTTTGATATAAGGGCAATGCCACTTTCTATTCGGCACATTTCTAAATTACAGCTCAAATGGGAGAAAAAAATCAAAAGGGCATAAAAATATCTACAGCAAATAAGAGGAGCAATCAAGGCCATGGCCATAGTGGCCTTGGGTTAGTTTAAGCATTGTAGCAGCCTCATTTTATACACTCTTCTTCCTCCATTCTTCATCTTCCTCTTTGCAGCCAATATTCTGGTCCCAGATTATTTTCAGTTTGGGTGAACAACTTCTTTCTGTAATTTCGCTTGTTCTATGGAATAAGTTACCAGCTCATATTCACAATTTTATGGTCTTACTTACCCCGCCCATAAAACTTTAAAGGTCAAGTCCACCTCAGAAAAATGTTGATTTGTATCAATAGAGAAAAATCAGGCAAGCACAATGCTGAAAATTTCATCAAAATCGGATGTAAAATAAGAAAGTTATGACATTTCAAATTTTCGCTTATTTTTAACAAAATAGTTATATGAACGAGCCAGTTACATCCAAATGAGAGAGTCGATGATGTCACTCACTCACTATTTCTTTTGTTGTTTATTGTTTTAATTATACAATATTTCAATTTTTACGAATTTGATGATTAGGACCTCCTTGCCTGAAGCACAAAATGTTAAATTAATGGAATTCCACGTGTTCAGGGAGGAATGAAACTTCATTTCACATGACAATGACGAGAAAATAAAAATATTTCATATTTCAAATAATAAAATACAAAAGAAATAGTGAGTGAGTGATGTCATCAGTTCCCTCATTTGCATACCGACCGAGATGTGCATATAAATGTTTTGTGAAATGAAGCGCAACTTTAAAATGTCATAACTTTCTTATTTTACATCCGATTTTGATGAAATTTACAGTGTTATGCTTGTTGAATTTTTCTCTTTTTATTCAAATCAAGTTTTTGTTGGGGTGGACTTGTCCTTTAAGTAGGGCTTATTATCTTCCTTTCATTGGTACACACCTCTCTGGGTTGGTTAAGGGAGATCTCCCTCTTTATTTATAGTATTGACAATCAATTTCATTTTTTTTTTCGATATTGATTTATTTGAGTACAGATTATTATAAGTCTCATTCATTTTTATTTACAGAAAATTATGTTGTTTTTAAACAACTGTCTATCTAATTTTTACATGGTACTTTTGATTCTTATGCAAAGGTGAAGGATGAAGTTCCTTTCTTATATTTTTTTCCTCTTTTTATGAAGGGGAATTCTAAAACGATTTTTTACTTAAAGCATGTGAATGATATTTATCAAAAGGAACATTGCCCCATCTTCTTCTTCAGGGTTGATCTGCCTCCTTCAAGATTGAAGATTAGCAGATCTTGTATGATATATAATATAGTCTAGGAATATAATGAAGCCTTGGAGATTTCTTTTAATAGGGATATGTTCTTATTCACACTAGATATGTCCTAGCAGTTACTAACAAGTCAGTTGTAATTCTATGACTGCAGATTGACCAATCATAAACCTAGAATTTTAAGTTGAGATATATCATATGTGATATTAACTTCAGAGCGATTGTTGCTGAAGTGTGAGTCACAGCCAGTATGCATTGCCTGTGGTTGAAGTCAAAGCAATCGTTTCCACACCTTCCATCCATATTTAAATTGGAAGAAAGATGCTGACTTTTGACCAAACTAAACTTATGTTTTTACAGAATTATTATTATTTTTTTAGTAAATAACTTCTACCATGCATACCTGTGGGGATCAATATTTTTTTCCTATCTTTGAACAAGATCGTTGAAGTTATTTTGTAGTTGGGATGGGAGGTCTGCAGATGATGAGAAATAAGTGTGTAATTGAAAACTTCAGAGATTCACTCAGCTTTATAATCCATGTTTTTGTTATGTACTGCTTGGATGCAAGTTTATTCAATGTTTTTAGTGTGTGTGTTTGTGTTTCCTCACTGGCACGGAATGATTTTGGTGATTACAAATTACCCTCATTGGCTCATTTAATATGAATGAGTGATATTTGCAAGATACGAACTAATATTTACTAAAGAGCCAACAAAGATTTTTGGCATTATGGAATTATTTGTACGCACCACAATCTAACAATATGGAATAAGGAATAATGTTTTCTTTTCATTTCCTTAATTCAGTATGAAACTTTGTGAAGGTATATTTGTATGAACATATTGTTTTGGAGTGCTTTTTTATGATTTTAGAAATGATTTTTGTTTTCGTTTACAGGAATCTGGTGAAGTGAGGATTCCTATCACACATGGCATTGCTGGTCATGTCGCTAGTACAGGTTAGAATCATAGTGTGAATACTCCTACCCTTATTTAAAGGACAAGTCCACCCCAACAAAAAGTTGATTTGAATAAAAAGAAAAATCCAACAAGCACAACACTGAATATTTCATCAAAATCGGATGTAAAATAAGAAAGTTATGACAGTTTAAAGTTTCGCTTAATTTCACAAAACAGTTATATGCACATCCTGGCTGGTATGCAAATGAGGAGACTATGACGTCATCCACTCACTATTTCTTTTGTATTTTATTATATGAAATATTAAATATTCTCATTTTCTCCTCATTGTCAAGTGATACAACGATTAATTCCTCCCTGAACATGTGGAATCAGCATTGTTTGATACTATATGGTTCAGTCAAGTTGGTCTTTTTGTCAAATCTATAAAAAAGGAAATATTATATAATTCAAACAATAAAAAACAAAAGAAATAGTGAGTGATGGACATCATCGACTGACTCACCTAGTTGTGCATATCACTGTTTTGTGAAAAATAAGCGAAACTTTAAAATGTCATAACTTTCTTATTTTACATCCGATTTTGATGAAATTTTCAGCACTATGCTAGTTTGATTTTTCTCTATTTATTCAAGTCAGCATTTTCCTGGGGTGGACTTTACCTTTAATGTATGAGAGCTTCCACACTAGATCTTATATCTAAATGACTCGTTTTAGTGTTTTTAAGTACAGTGTTTAGTGTTGGGTTTTTTATGTTTAGAATGTGTTAAGGCTGTCAAACTGAGCCCCAAGCACCAATGGAAGTTTTAGAGGATGATACTGATCACGTTATCTAATACTCAACTTTAAAAGATATTACTTTTTCTTCAAAGATCTTACACTTAAATTCTGACATTCTCTCATTTCAAGTGCTTATTGATGTCCGTGTTCCACAATTCCAATACTAGATTTTAGCACCAACATCAGAACCATGCTTTAGCAGTTTCATTTGGGTTACTTAGTTTGCAAAAGATCAGACACTAAAAGGTTTCAAATTATGCTCATATTTCAATATACAATGTCCTATCCATTGGATATTTTGTTTAGGAGGGTCATATATTTCATGATGTAAATACTTGTGTTTGGTGATATGATAATAATATTGTATGCCATTTCTAAGAAGAGATAGAAAAGAAACCAAACTGTACAATTAGAGATATCTGTTTCATCCTTCACTGATTTAATATGCTGCCCTCATCGTTTGCAGGTAACATCTTGAACATCAAGGATGCATACTCTCACCCTTTATTCTATCGAGGAGTAGATGATAGTACAGGATTTAGGACCAGGAATATCCTGTGTTTCCCTATCAGAGATGGACCAAGTATGCTATATTATATTTTATACTAAACCATGTAGTTGTGAAACACAATGTACTGGATATCACTGTATCAAACCTATCGAAATTCAATATTAGTTTTGAAGTCAGTGAATAAACCAAGTTCAATTTATTGGGATGTTTTTTAATTTTACTTCTCTTTTCTGAGTGATCTTTTATTCAGTTCGTAATTCTATTACTGATTCTTCTCTTCTGTGAAAAGAATAATGCTTTTATTTGTTTTGATAATCTACGGAAGCAGGAATATGTTCAAGAAAATATTTCAAATTAGAAATGATTTGAAGTATGAATAAAAAATATAATAGATAATAAATAACATTGATATGTATCCTTATTTTTCAATCCATATTTCTCTGTTTAAAAATCTGCATTCATATTCAAGGTATACAAATAATTAGATAATTATGTTTACAGATGTACATTAATGAATAGTTTACTTTCTTTTTTATATGAATTTCTTTTCTTCAAGTCCATGGTTTTGTTTTCTCATTAACTATGTCATTATTTGTATGAATTCGTTTCTTAAACTTTTTGTATTTTCTCCTTTATGTTTACAGCTGTGGTTGGAATTGCTGAACTATGCAATAAAATCAATGGTAAGTGAGAATACTGCAGGGCCACGTTTCACAAAGGACTTACAACTGTTGTTGCTTTGCCTTTAAGGCAACTTCCTTGGTAACAGGGCTCAGCAGCCGATCACGATTGAGACTACCATAGTAGTTGCCATAATGGTAAAGTTACCATAGTTGTATTTTGTGAAATAGGGTCGTGTTGACTGTTGGATCATCCACTGTAAGATTGTAGTATATATACTCTTTTTGAAAGGGTTTAATGTATATATACATTAAACCCTTTCAAAAAGAGAGGGTTATTGGAATATCTTTCCTTTGTTTATGTTGGATCTGTAGACATACCGATTGCAGGAAGTGGTCTGACTAGAAAGTTTCATGTGACATTGAAAATCTTCAGGAATTGGAAAACAAAACAAAACAAACCATATTAAAATCACATCTAATTATTTGTTGCTTTCTGTTTGACCATTACAATATGTGAAAGCCAATCTAACCCTCCCCCCTTTTTTTTATATTGATGAAAAAAATTCAATAGATGCCAAATGATATTTAGAAGGATCCTTATTACCTTGCATCAATATTATCAATTTGTTGTTAATCAACATTGTCTGAATTCATCATTCCAATAACATATGATGGCTCTTTTCTTTCAGGTCTGTTCTTCACAAAACATGATGAAGATGTGGCATCAGCATTTTCCATCTACTGTGGAATCAGTATTGTACATGTAAGATCCCTTTTTGTACTTGCATCTTTTTATTCCCATCTATTGACTTTATGTGAGATATATGTTTATTGCCTACCTAGAGTTTGAATATAACATTTCATTTCCCCGACGAAGTTATGTTTTGCCAAAGGGATTATCAGTGCATGCATCACTGAGGGAAAATATTCTCCAACGGATAAATATAGCTTTGGAAACAAGGGGAAGTTAAATGTTATTTATTAGCAAATAGATTAGGCAATATCTGTTATATTATAGAGTCTATGTAGATCAGAAAAATATAGCAGATGTGTGCTTGATGCGTACTCACTAGCGGGTAAATCAAGTCAACTACCTGATTGCGAAAGCAGCAAGTGATTTTACCTCAGTGAATATACCATGGCAGTTTACAATACTTAGCAATTATATTCACTGAGATGTTGTCAAAACCTAGAATATAACAAATGTGATCCTTGTAGCTATGATCACATGATGGCATATTAACCAGCTGCAGTGATTCGAATCTACGTAGCCTATGTAATATTGTCATCTGTCATTCATGCTGTTGGGTGTCCTCCATTCTCTGAAGATGTGACTTATTACCTTCCATAACTTGCAGTAGATTATTCTTTTGTACGGTTTATTTATTCCTAATATAATATTTCTTCAGAATGACACAATCTGCTTTAAGAGTCTGGTTGGATCGAGATTCATATTTAATGTTCTGTCTATGAAAATGAACAGTGCACTAGGACTAAGTCAATTTTGAGTGATTCCTGTCATGTGAACTGAGCTCTCTTGGGTAGCATTTCATGAAAACTTTTGTCAGTGATTTTCGCTGACTAATTTGCTGTCAGCCAATCAGGTGCAAGGATTTGCAGTAGCTTGTAACAATATTCAGTGAAAATCATTGACCAAATTCTTCATGAAGCACTCACCAGGTCTTAATGATATTCTGAAGTGTTTTGTCAAATCTAAGTAAAGCAATGAGTTGAGAAGTTAACATCTCATAATATAGCTTCAATTATTTAACTCATCTTGATTCCCAAGGATGAAAAAAGTACAATCGTTGAAAGTAAATTGGGAGTGGCCAATAGGACACCATTGATCACCTACATTTGGTTTTAGAACTGTTCACACTTTGCACTAGTGGGATTTCAGAATTCAGTATTCCATCTTAAGTATCTTTTTAATCTATTTAACAGCTGAACTTGTATTATAGTAATCTGATAATCATTTATAGGGATGTTAATCATATCTAAAAGGTTTTATCATATTAAATAACTGAGGTTGATATTGAGGTGTGGTATGATACAAAGAAGAGGAGGAAAAAACAGTTATTAAGTCATAAGCTGCTGCTGTTAACCAAGAGCACTAGATAATGCACTTGTCTCTCATTGAGTTGTGATTCATAAAAATACCAGATCAAAAGTTGCTGAGAGGTTTGCTATTATAGAAATGTTCTATTTCATTAAATTCAGACCCTTATTAGAGCTATTTATGAATAATAGTCCCTCCATGTTTGCGCTCTTTGGGATGTTTGTAAGTCTATGCATGGCTTAATGTACGACTGGTGACCCGTTCTTATGGTCAAATTTGGACATATGTTAGCATAATGGGAGTGAATTTCCTATAATCCTAATAAAATAATAAACTCTACATTTAGATATGAAAGGCAGCTTGAGCTAAATCCAGGGTAATAATAATAATAAATTAATAATAACATCAAATATAGAATGTAGAATATTTCTAGATAGATGGTGCTATATAAATGCCGATTATTATTATTAGATGCTTATTAACATTAAATTTTCAATCCAAAATTAAGAATCATTCTTTATGTAAAATTAGAATGATCTTCTTATTTACATTAAAATAAAAAGAGTTGAATTATCGAAAAATAGAATTTGATTTCAACAGCAACTAACAATATGTTCCAGGCATTTGTTTTGTACATGCATATCATACAGAATGCTTTACCAAACACTACCCAAGATAAAATATGAATAACCTTATTTATTTATTATGATATTTATCTTTTCTAGAGTTTGCTATACAAGAAGATGAAGGATGCTCAATACCGCAGCACACTAGCCAATGAGCTTATGATGTATCATATGGAGGTAGGTCTATATGCTACTTAGGCATGTTGAAGTCATATTTCATTTATAGGAAGGATGGCAAAAGATTATTACAAGCTTTCAAGTTCGTTTAATGACATCAAAAGATAAAAGAATGGAAATATTCACTGAAATGTAAAGTGCTAAAATATGAGCCATTTTTTCCCCCTAGACCAGCCCTAGGTACTTTAATAGATAATCTCACAATTTCAAGTAATTTTCATCAAATTTTGGTGATAAATTGTAGTTTGTGCTAAAAGGTGTGTTGACAGTCCTTTTTGCATTTTTAACTTTGATTGAGAAAGTTGTTGGTGTGCCTTATTCCAGTCATTCATATTCTTTCTGAAACACCCTTTGGAATTTCAGCTGGCTCCATTTTAATAATGATAATACACAAAATTTATAAAGCGCTTTTTACGTTTCAAAGCGCTAAGAAAGAAGGGGATAAAGATTACAAGATTACCAGCAGGTTTTGACCTACTTTCAATGTCAGTTATTCATACATGTACATGTAGCTAGTGAAGCAGGTCTTTGGATATCAACTCTTTAATTTTTTAGTACAAAACTTTGCAATAAGGTTGTGTATTTTGTAAGAATAAAAAAAAAAAACCTACGTTCAATTAGGAAGTGTATATTTTTAAAGGATTCCGAAACCCATTTCTTGTTATTTTCTTTGTTCATTTCCAGGTTGGAGAAGATGAGACCAAGGTACTTCTCAGCAGTGACATACCCTCAATCAAAGCCTTCAGTCCAAGGATATCAAACTTCACATACTCCCCTCGTAGTATCCCAGACTCAGAAACACTTAAGGTAGGTGGTAGTGAGGATGAATGACAAAGATTATGTTAGGAAATGGAACCAAACGATGATGGAAAGTACAGTGGTAGTTTTGAGAAGAATGGAAGTCTTAATAAGTGGTTGTGCTGATGACAGTGCTGATGGTTGTGGTGGTGATGATGATGGTGGTGATGATGATGGCGATGACATTGATGATGATGACATTGATGATGCTGATGCTGATTTTGATGATGGTGGTAATCATGGTATTGGTGGAGATGGTAATGATGATGGTGATGTGTTGATGGTGACAATGTCAAAGATGATGATGATGAAAGATTCAGGAATAGTGTAAAGATGACATCATTGTAAATGATAATTACAATGATAGTTGAGAAATGTGAAATGAGAATGGCGACAATAATGCTGATAGTGAGTGTAATAGTTATGTTGATACTGTCAGAGATGACAGCCGTTGCATTACTGATGATGATTATACATGTATGATGATGACTTCAACAGCCTTTAGTAGAAGTTATTCTTCCCCTTTCTTCTTTCAGGCATGCATGTGTATGTTTGAGGACATGGGTATGATCAACCGCTGGCGCATCAACAGGAGAACCTTAGCCAAGTTCTGTATGCTGGTAAAAAGAGGCTACAGGGATCCTCCTTACCATAACTGGTACCATGCCTTTACCGTCGGTCACTTCTGCTACCTTCTCTACAAGAATCTAGACTCCCTCAATGTCCTCACGTAAGAACCTCTTCAATCTTTTCAGATTTTCTCTAGTGTTTTAGTATTTTGTGTACTATCTGATACAAACAGTTGGTCTACTTGTAAGTACTTGTAAGTCTAATACCATGTGGAATTTACTCATTTGGTCTTATATGAATTTCCCTTAATTGCTGTTTGGTCTATATTATGATTTGACTTATACCCACTTAGACTAATTCTCATTTAGTCTAATGTCTAGGTGCTATAATATCAACTTCATCTACTAATCAAACTCATTTATAAACAGTTTGTAAAACCAAATAGACAAAATGGTGTTAATCCAATACAAGATTAGATAAAATGGATTTACCCTAATAAACTGGAAATAAAACAAAATTGGTGAATGGTGAGGTGGTCAGTAGACAGATACGGATTTAGCAATATGAGTGAGACCAATATAAGGATGTTTTTAAGTGTAGACCAAATGCCAATTTTGCATAACACATAATGATTTGTATCCTGACATTTCAAGTTTTATATCACCTTGTTTGAATTTTTGTTTTGATGATTTCTCTCCTTATTCTTTGCTAATTTTCTATAATTTGGGAATTTCCAACAATGGTGATGGTGATGATGATGATGAGGAGGAGGAGGATGCGGATGATGATGGTGATGATGATGATGGTGATGATGATGGTGATGATGATGATGGTGATGATGATGATCATCATGATGATGACGACAACAATTATTTTTTTCTTGGAGATTTGTATATATTTTTTTCAGAGAAGGGAGTGGGTTCAGGGTTCAATGTTCACACTTCAACTTTCTTATATACTTACAGTGAGATGGAGGTGTTTGGATTATTTGTAGCCTGTCTATGTCATGACTTAGACCACAGAGGAACAAACAACAGCTTCCAAGTTCATTCAGTAAGTTTATCATCTTATTGTTGATCCACAAATATATTTGATTTATCTTAGATTTGTGCATGATATCTTAAGTGAAAATATGGGTAAAGTCTCATACCCTGAACTACATTTAAGCCATTTTTTTAATCTGAGTATAATTTTCATGTGCACCAAGTCCTCTGACTTCCTATTTGTGTGTTATGAATGATGATATTTTAACCACTTTGATGACTTTGACCGCTTTGATTCTTTTTTGACCAATTTGGTTACAGTTTAACCACTTTGATTACTTTTTCACCCCATTGATGCCTTTTAACAACTATGATTACCCTTTTTACCACTTTGATGCCTTTTTAACTACTTTGATGACGTTTTGGCTTTGATTTTTTTTCACTTTGAAGATTATTTTCAACATTGATGACTTTTTGACCATTTTTATGATTGTTTTCTTTTTTATAGCAATCAGTACTTGCAGCTTTGTATAGCTCAGAAGGATCAGTTATGGAGAGGCATCATTTTGCACAGGCCATGTGTATCTTGAACACAGAGGGATGTAACATCTTTGAGAACCTTAACAGAGACGTAAGATCAATTTCCACCCCCCCCCTTGATCCCCACCAGAAGGCTGCTATATCCCAAATATCACATCGTTTCGATCCAATTTAAAGACGTACCTCATGAAGAAAGCATATTCAACATAGCCTTATTTACAAGTGTCCTTGATATTTTTTAATTTTTAGTTATGATTTCTAATTTAACTTTTGTATGTTCTACATTGTGAAGCGCTTTGATTTCATGAAAAGCGCTATATAAGACTAAGTTATTATACTATAGCAAATATCAAAATGAAATTGTTCTACAAAATTCATAAAATTGTTCTACATTCATGAAATTGAAATACCCAACATATGCGAAGAAAGCCTCAGTTCAACAAAGGCTTGGTTGAGTCAATTAATTGAGAGAGATTTTAGGGTAAAGGTCACTATTTGAATTAGAAGTGCAAGTAGTACTTGAAAACAGGGAGAACATCCCATTTAAAATACTTCAAATCGAGTAAAAAACGCAGCCCCACTAGCATTACCCATTCATGCTGGCGAAAAACGGCCTGCATAAATAGATAATAACAAGACCAGGATACAGTGAAAAGGTGAGATAGAGGTAAGGCATGTTGTATAGTCTTGTGTTGTTCATGGATGTATGATGTCATCATGTTGGTTACATGTGTCACTGTATCCTGGCCTTGTTCGCTCGACTGCTCACAACCTACATGTAGGCCTAGGTGAACTTCCCTTATATACCTGTCAAGAGTGCAGGTGGTTTGGTTCATAGTTAGGAGTTTACCACCCCTAGTAGGAGCACTAGATCATGCATTAAACATTAGCCGGCTCTGACCAATGAAGAGGCACCTTTCAAGGTTACTATGCAACTTCAGATTTTCTGCATACAGTGAATGTTTGTGACAAAAATTCTTGCCTGAAAGTACCTATCCATAAACGGCTGAATAAGCCAGTCCTTGTGCCGCATGTCACTTGGTTACTTTAATACTATTTGGCAATTGTCTTCTGAAGACTGCATTATTCTGGATGTACAATAGGGCAGAGCTGACCCTGGACCATTGAAATGTTATTGGCATTCAAAGCATGGAGCAAGTGAATGTGCTTTGACCAAGGCTTCTGAATGAGAAGAAAAAAATGCATTGTTAGATAATCTAGTTTACTTGAACCCACTTACATTATACATTGTTTCCATCTGTTCAATCATTATAACTTGAAAAGATTGGACTATTTGGATAATTTGAATACTCTTCTAGTTTTACGAATCAGCTCCTGAGCTTCCATTGTTGTAACCTTACTATACATACATGACTATTGGAATGATTGCCTGTTGATATGTTCATCTGAACATGACATTAAATTTCCTTGGTGATTATAAAGTTCAAGGGGTAGTGATATGGCCCAAATTTAATGAAATATGGAAACAAACCATTTGATCTCTAGGGGGATGTTTCATAATAAATTCTTATATTGATGAAACATTACTAGAAGGATCAAACCATGTTTGTTGAGAGGGGGCATTAACCTACGGAATATGGTCATTCATTGGATGGTTAGTTAATGAATGTCCTGTCACTGTCATCTGACTAAGTTCGCTCGATAATTATCTTCTTTGATACTATGGTGGTTGCTGTCAATTAGGCCACATGTTTCATCCTGATCCCGGATCAGATAACAAAGCTTTTTAAAGAAATGTGTATACCATTATGTTTTGTGCTTGCCTAAAAAAAGCAGACCCCATTCTGTACTTTAACTTGAATCATATTTGTGAGGTGACAAAGGGCACTGTTATTCACTTTCTCTCTCTCTCTTTATTCCTTTATCAACAGGAATACCAGAAGGCTCTAGACCTGGTCCAGGACATCATCCTAGCTACAGACCTGGCCCATCATCTCAGGATCCATAAAGACTTAGAGAAGATGGCTAAGGATGGGTATGATGTTGACAATACAGAACATCACAAGCTTCTACTCTGCATGCTGATGACATGCTGTGACCTTTCAGACCAGACCAAGAACTGGTCCTGGACTAAGAAGATTGCTGTAAGTTTTATTTTTCCTTCCATATCATGTGGATTCCTTTTTAAATACTTTTAGGTGGATTGAGAAGTACAGTAATTTTATTGATGAATTGAGGATAGCATGATTTGTTGATGGGCTGTTTGTTTTTTTATTTCAGTACTATTTGCTATTATCAAATGGAAGCGTTAGATATCTGAAAAACTGGTCCTGCATGAATAGAGAAGAAAATCAAATGAAGGAATATAATTAAAATGTAGTGCAAGTTTTGAAATAATTACAGCTTGAGTTTGAAAATTCATACAATTGAATTTGTTTGGCATAACCAGTGTCACACAAACTCAGAGCTTGGCGACTGATCAACAATCGATTGTCTCATTGCTATGCTTTTCTGCTATGCGGTACTGGTCTGATAAAGGTGATTACTTGACTTATGCAGACTCAGCTACACCTTGAAGGATGTTCTGCGGTAATGTATGTCTGATTATAAGCTGTGAAGGGCCACCTTCGTGTATAAGAGCCACTGCAGATATCTTGACTATCATGGCATGTTTGCTTTGTTCTTTATACAGGAGCTGATCTATCATGAGTTCTTCAGTCAAGGTGACCTTGAGAAGGCCATGGGATTGGAAACGCCAGAGATGTTTGATAGAGAGAAGGCTTGTATTCCAGAGCTACAGATAGGATTCCTTGATCATATAGCCCTACCTCTCTACAGGTAAATCTATTAATAGCCCTTACCCCCTCACCCTGAGATGTTTGATAGAGAGAAGGCTTGTATTCCAGAGCTACAGATAGGATTCCTTGATCATATAGCCCTACCTCTCTACAGGTAAATCCATTAATAGACCTTACCCCCTCACCCTGAGATGTTTGATAGAAAGAAGGCTTGTATTCCAGAGCTACAGATAGGATTCCTTGATCATATAGCCCTACCTCTCTACAGGTAAATCTATTAATAGACCTTACCCCCTCACCCTGAGATGTTTGATAGAGAGAAGGCTTGTATTCCAGAGCTACAGATAGGATTCCTTGATCATATAGCCCTACCTCTCTACAGGTAAATCTATTAATAGACCTTACCCCCTCACCCTGAGATGTTTGATAGAAAGAAGGCTTGTATTCCAGAGCTACAGATAGGATTCCTTGATCATATAGCCCTACCTCTCTACAGGTAAATCTATTAATAGACCTTACCCCCTCACCCTGAGATGTTTGATAGAGAGAAGGCTTGTATTCCAGAGCTACAGATAGGATTCCTTGATCATATAGCCCTACCTCTCTACAGGTAAATCTATTAATAGACCTTACCCCCTCACCCTGAGATGTTTGATAGAAAGAAGGCTTGTATTCCAGAGCTACAGATAGGATTCCTTGATCATATAGCCCTACCTCTCTACAGGTAAATCTATTAATAGACCTTACCCCCTCACCCTGAGATGTTTGATAGAGAGAAGGCTTGTATTCCAGAGCTACAGATAGGATTCCTTGATCATATAGCCCTACCTCTCTACAGGTAAATCTATTAATAGACCTTACCCCCTCACCCTGAGATGTTTGATAGAGAGAAGGCTTGTATTCCAGAGCTACAGATAGGATTCCTTGATCATATAGCCCTACCTCTCTACAGGTAAATCCATTAATAGACCTTACCCCCCTCACACTGAGAAGTCAGAACCCTGCCTTCTCAGCGTGCAATTCACTCATTATTTGAGGAAAAAGACAAACGAATGTGAATGCATATCAACTTCAACTTAAATGAAAAACCACAGCTTTTAGCTCTGTCATTGTCTTGCTCCTGATTTTCTAAAACAAATAAATTCTGAGGTGTTTATTACAGGTGAATGAAACCTTGAGTGTTGATATTTCTTGTATTTTTTCTAGGGTACTTGGTCAGGTGTTACCCAGGACTAAGACAGTGGTGGATGCAGTGGAGACCAATCGAGTGATGTGGACTAAGCTAAGAGACGAGACCAAACAAAGACGGCTTAGCAGCACCAACTCACTAGACTTTTTCCATATTCAGTTCAAGAGTGAGCTCAATGGAGACAAGATGGCTGAGGAGGACGAAGACAGGGAAGAGACAGAAGCTAAGGCACAGGGTGAAGATAAGATTGATCACAACGATAATCATAAGTGAGGAGATGACATCATGACGGACTGGTGATTGGACACTTTGATGGATGAGCACAGTAATATGGAGAAGGGGAGATATGTCATAGATGGTCATAGTAGCAACCGCTCAGATGATGGCTTGAGTGTTGAGAGTAAACAAACAATGACAGCTGAACTTGTGCTATTGGGCATTAGATTCCCAAACAAAGAAAATGTCACCATTTTACCTCCTTCTCTTTTGGATAATCTTCAACAGAGTGACAACAGTTCAGATTTAAGAATAATATGAGCAGCACGGGAGGATATAGCTTTCATGAAGACAGATAGCATGTATCTCTGTATAGCCTGATTGTGGCTAAGATTTCTACTAGATATATTCTACATATTCAGAATCACTCGACTGTATTATCAACATCTCTGTGAGAGAGTGGTGGTTTTGTTAAGATAGTTACCAAATAGGAGAATGGTGCATTTTCAAATCAACAAATCTTCTGAGGGAGGAAAGGAGTAATGATAAATATCGACTGGAGTGTGTCTGGCAGTACATATGGATGTAGTAAAAAAATATATGCTTACAAATGTGTGTCCACATGTGGTTTATTACTGAAATTCTGAAATATCAATGTTCCATGTCATTTTCATTGACCGAAATCACTCGTTGATTACAAAGCAGAAATGTAAAAAAAATAATCCCTTCTGGAGAATCTAAGTTTTGCACAAATTTATTTTTTGTCTTTCTGGCCCACTGATTGCCAAAGAACTATTTTGAGGATTGAAAGTTAAATGAGCAGTATGCATCCGTTATGTTGATAAATCCTTGATTATAAGATTATAGTAACATATATACCAAATGAAAGGGAAGGTAAGTAAATGTCGAAATGGCTGAATATAACCTTAACACTCAATTCACACTGAATTCTCGCTACCCCAAATAGGAACAAAAATCTCATAATGCGCGAGACGAGATAATTTTCACTCCGTCGGGTCGTCATCACCACTTCCAGTTCAGAGTCATGCTCGCGCGAGGTTCGCGATTCTGAGTTTTCCACCACGCTGAAATCGATGCCAATCAGCGTTATATGTACAGATTATAATACTTTTTATTTAATTTGGTCAGTTTTGATTCCATTTGAATTATAAATAAAAAATATATATATATTTGACGTGAAAATAATTTTTATTCATGTTTTTATTTGGTTATAAAAAAATTAAACAAAAAATGAATATTTTAAAATTTCGCATTTAGCGACCGGCCTGACATCACGATCGCATTCGACTAGACGCTAAATATATACAGCATTCATTTCGTTCAATTTTTCGTCGACCACAAAATGGATATAAAATCAGTTTCGGAATTTAAAAAAAATCTTAACTGACAGAGGAATACCGTGCAATGGAAAGCGTCGGGCAGAATTAGTGACTAGGCAGTTAAACTGTATCGTGAAAGAGAGGGTTGTGATCACGAACTTTCCGAGCGAAAGCGACGTTGTGTTGTTGTGCATGACGGCACTGTTGCAAAACAGTGCATTGGACTTCCGAACAGGAAGTTGTAATACCGAAAAGCTATCCCATAATGCAATGCGCGTTACAGGGATTTTCCCGGATCTCGGCGAAATCGCTATTTGGGGTAGCGAGAATTCACGTTGTAAAAATCTCCATTGGCCCAATGTGCAAACAGCTTAATCCTAAAAATCAAAATAAAGCTATTTTCATGTTCATAAGAAGGAGACCCATTATCCAAACTTGATATCTTCATACGCTGCATTTACTTGATATGTGGGAGGATTATATAAAAAATGAATGTAACCATCCCTCCGACCAGTACTTCAAATCACTTTTTTCCCCATTCTTTTCGACAAATGTATTTATTGAAGCCATTCTCAATTGTTTTATCATATGAACAGTACACATTGTTTCACAAATAGTATATGAAGGTTTGCTTTACAAAAAGTCATGTCTTTGTGTTGATTTTGAGCCGATTCTTCTGGATGTTTCAGAGTTGTTGAAGAGTGGAACAACAATATACATTTTACAATAAATTGGGCCACCTGGAATATTTTCTTTCAAATCACCCATGCAACACTCACCCAGAAGAGTACAGTTGGGAGATTTGACAAGCTAATTGTCCTGGTTGAAGTGTTATCAACTGAATCATGACCAGCAAGATAGTTGCTCAAAGGTATGAAGTACAGTCCAAAGAAAAAAAATCATATATTGTTGAATAATACTTTTGTGCATGAATGCAATTTCCTTGGTAATTCCAGATCTATACAAGTATACATAGACCTAGAGCCTGATGCATAGAAAATGAAAAACTGTTTTAATGTGTTGAATGTTGCATAATTCTGTTTGCCAGAGTATTTTTATAGCAAAGGATTTGTGCAACAGGCCCAGGGGTTGTTTCATAAAGACTCATAAAGTTTGACTATAATCAATGTGCCAACATAAATCTAGGGATGAAATTTCAGTAGTGTGCATCTCTCACACATGATGTGACTCACAAACATCACATACCAGGAAAAGAAATCAAATTATTATAAAATGAAACATTTGTATAAGAGTTCAGTACAAATGTTTCTAATTGCTGCGTAATATTACCCTGACTGCAGTGCAGCAACCTATTGTGAATCATGCCAGGTACATGTACCTGTTTATCTCACCTGGGTTGAGTTCAGCACAATGTGGATGAAAGTCTAGAAGCCTGAGGAAATAAATGCCATGACTAGGAATTTTTACCCATGACTGTTTCAAAGAGTAAAAAAAAACACCACCTAATGCTTCTAAGATGTTAAGTTAGTCTTAATAGCTCTTTGTGCAACCACTGCAGTGCTATTTGTGTACATTAGATGAAGTAATAGTGTGTGACAATATCAATAGTTCTATCCAGTTAAAGCATCTGATGGTCACTTGATGAAATAATAACAATTTTAGTAAAATGTTTGTTTTCTACTGAAATAAAGTGTTGGTAACAAGACCTCCTCCGCTTTCACAGCTTCCCCATGCTACAAATATAATTGTGGTAATACATTTTTTATTTCATATGCACACTAAAGATTTTTATTGTTTTTGCTTATTAATATGTAAATATATAATCCCTTGGGCATATTAGAGGGAGAAGATTGAGAATTCATATTTATACAAAAGCTTTGAACTCTCTGTAAGAATTTATGCAAAATAATATTATTTTCACACAAATTGCTAATTTCAGGTATTTCATTGAATTTCTTGGCTGCTTATGGATAGATGTATATATTGACAAACTATTTTATGTGTACAGACTATGACCCATGTCTTTAAATGCTTGCATATTGTATTTCATAGTTGTTGTTTTTTTGTCAGAAGCTTTTGTTACCAATCAAATGCTTGAATACAAACTATATAGTTTTGCTTTCAGTCATTGCTTTTAATATGCCAAAGCAATTCTTGTTTTATTGAACTGTTTCCTTTTAAAGAGGCCCAAAAATGTTCTTGTAAAGTATTTAGTCTGAAGACATTTGCTAGAATCTAGCATACATGCAATACAAGGTTCATGAAAAAAATTTCAGGTAAATTGCTACACTCAATATGCATTGTGTTTACTCGAAAATTTTCCTACAGATATCAGATTTTCTATTTTTTTTTCATGGTGTGAGCTATATTGTACCAGGCTATATATATTATGTTGGATTAGATTGTACTATTTGAATGTTTATGGTGATATATTTTCTCCTCAGGGTGATTCTATGTGCAATTTTTGTTTTAACGCGATTCAGATATCTGGTTTTAGCGAAATTTGTTCCATCAGGTCATCCAAAAGAAAGGCTACCCCTGTGTATACTTTAATATTGGCCGCCAACATACCTATTATCAGCTCTTGTTTAGTACTAGCATGAACACCAATTATGAAATGTGGATGTTTATGTTGATATGGTCATGTACCTGATGTTTTTAAGATCAATGGCTTTTCTATGATATAAGTGTTTTTAAATGTAATGTGAGAGAATTCAATCAATCCTAATTTATTGTAATATTAAGTGGTTTGCTAATGCCTTAAAGTTAATTTCACCTTTAACATTACAGATCATATTAGGGAGAGGCAATGCAGAACGCTTTCAAGAATATAGATAATGTATTGTCAAATGCCCTTTATGACAAAGAACAACCAAGAAGTCTTTGTCGAATCACAACCACAGTTTGGTCCTTGATTCTGGACATATTTGCAAGTTTTTGTCAGCTTCGATACTTAGAACAAAAACTGCTAGTCTGGTTCAGCACTTACTTTACGACAAAGACTTCCAAGCTGTTATTTGACAGGTATTCTCTATGTTCTTGAAAGCGTTTTGCATCGGTGTATAACTGTTTCTAACTTATGTCTGTGCTAAATGTTGTCACATAGAAAGAAAGAGCAGCCTTGGTGAACTTGAGAATACTGTGTCAGATAGATCCTATGGATTTCAAAACCTTGAACCTACAATTTTGCAGAATATCACTGTTTAGGTTTTGTCTGAATCCTAGCTCTCTATCCCAAAGAGATGTCAACAGGAATACTCTCTCTTTTGGTTACAGTGCTATTTCTTTTTTTCAAATATTAGGTTTCGTCTCTCCAGCTGCAGTTTCAATGTGTGCTTCAAAATGTAGGCACTTTCTCTGTCTCATTCCCCCTTCCTCCAAATGTGTGAGTACATTTTATCTTTGAAAAAAAAAATCTCAATATAATTTATTACTGGATATGGTACTATTACTAAACCTTTAAAATGCACAAAAACATGTATGGTGTAAAAATAATTCATTTATATTATTAGTGTATTCATTAATCTTGAAGAACAGAAAATGTTATCTGAAGCTTGATTGATTTGTCTATTGTTAATGTGACTGTTGTATTATGTATATATTTGAATTGTTCATAAGTTTGTCATAGTTTATATTGTATTTATGGAGCAGTTCCACTTATTTATATGTGAAGAAATCTGGAAAAAAAAATCTTTCAGATGATGTTTGTCCGACGAGTGTGAGATACATTATTATTCTTGATAGATGCATTGAGCATGTTTAGTAATTTGTTCAACTTTTATCTAAAGGCTTGCATGGCAAGCCAGTTTGGGCAGATTAAACTTATGCAACTTAATTGGCTCAATATATGGATTACAAATATTTCAAGAGATCTTGGTGGACGTTTTCATCATTATCATTGTTTATACAATTCATTTAAAGTAAAAAAAAATGTTGGTGTATAACTTTAATATGTTGTCAAAATTTATAATATATCCTCATGATGTGATGCACTCTCAGGCCCGTATTCTGAAGTTGGGTTTAACCTAAACTCAGGTTTAAGTATGGATGGTTAATTGTTACATAAATCACTAACAGTAGAGGTATCCTATTTCAGCTCATTTGGCTCTCAAATCTTTCATAATTGTCTAGGAAGTATAAAAAGATGATTGTCTTCACCATCGATGAATCAGGAAAGAGCACACAAACAGGAAATATACAACTTCATAAAATTTTTGACAATTTTTGCTTCTCATGTTAGCACAGTTAGGCATGGTCTAAGTTAAACCTGACTTCAGAATATGGGCCTCAACATTTCCTAAATCCCTTTGTGCCTCTCTCCATTCTCACACATATACAATAATCTCATTCTTACTTTAATAACTTTCACATCTTTATTGGAAAAACATCCTGGAAAATTTATCTATAATTTTGTCACATTATTAATGTTTAATGTGAGCAAATTAATGTTTATTATGTGAGCAAACAAATATCCATGTGGAAAATAAAATGAAATATGCTTATGGATAGAGGCATCTATAGGTCTCTTGGAATATTGGTCTGTATTAAACTGAATCAATAATTTTTATTTATGATTAGCTATTATAGTCTTTCTGTTCTACTGAAATTTTAGTTTATAATATATTTTTACTTTTGTTATAGAAATATATGTATGTTTTTCCTGATTTTAGATCTGTACATAAACAACAGTTTTTTACCACATATTTTGTAGTGGAATAAGTTTGATAATCCACTTCAAGCTACATCTGTCATACACATTGTAGATTACACATTCTCTTTAAATGTATATAACAGAAACTGAAGAGGAAGCACAAGACTATCTGGGCATTGTTAGCTAACATAAAAGTGTGCTATTGTACCCTAAATTGAGAGGAACAAATTGGTTGGTAATTTTCTTGTGAAAAATTATGATTACAGACTTGATAAACATTGGCCAAAATCGATTTGCACTCGTACATAATTCATCAGTGCTCTTAAGTGCTTTGGCCTAAATCCACTAAAAATGTATATTTTATTCAAATGCACTGCAAAAGAGGTTAATGAAATCATATGTATACCCTTTTGGCTTTCATATATCTACATCCATAAGCATCATGGTTTTGTTGACAAACAAAGATCACTATTCTAGTGAATTTCAAATCAAAATGACGAAATTGTTGTTTTGGATTCAAATGATATACGTCAATCATTAGGATGTACCTACTCGTTATGCTAGTTCAGTCTCATGTAAAGGTCTAGTCCATCTCAGAAACATGTTTATTTGAATCAATAGAGAAAAATCAGATAAGCATAATGCTGAAAATTTCCATCAAAAACGGTTGTAAAATAAGTTATGACGTTTAAAGTTTTTCTCACAAAATTGTTATATGCACACATTCAAATGGTAATTGCACATGTTCAGAGAGTAATGTTTCACAGGACAATGAACAGAAAATTAATCATATAATAAAATACAAAAGAAATAGTGATGTCATCAGTTCCCTCATTTGCATACCGACCAGGATGTGCATATAACTATTTTGTGAAATTTTCAGGGTTATGCTTGTTGGATTTTTCTCTTTTATTCACATCAACTTTTTTTGGGGTGGACTTGTCCTTTAACTTGCTTTCCCAATATTTCATGCATAGCGCCCTCATGTGTTGTCTCCATAGCGACATATTGACTATCCCCCTCAGTTTTTGGAGGGTGGGGTAAATAGGATATTGCCGGTCTGAACCAAGCAAAATGAGCCAGGCTGATGTGTATATGTATAATTTTGCTTTAAGATACTGTTATGTGAACAGTAATTAATAGTTGAAATGGAATGTAAGCAATTGAAACAATTTTTAGACCAAGGGCTACTAGCATTGTGGTGACGTGTGATGCCTATGTAATGTGCTTTTCATGCATCCATGTATTATGAATCATTTGGGATAAACCTCGACCCCAAATCATCAACAGTTTATGAGAGGTCTTAAAATTGTACAAAAATCACTGCTTATTTTATTGTTGTACATATGAGAGAACATGGTAAACTAACAATTGTACAGAGTTTGCAGTTTTGAGTATTCAACAACATACAGAGGAATAGAGAGAGAAATATATCCACATGGTATGTGGGTTATATAATAGTATATTTCTGTTGGAAGAAATAAAGATTTAAAAGGGGAATTGATGTAATATATCATGACGTTTGTGTATGTTCTGGTAGAAGCATTGGTTTGAATTAGCTTATTCTTGCAGGCAATAAAGAAACTTGTTTGAATATTATATTTTGTTCTATTTCAGTAATTTCAAAAGCGGTTTAGAGAAGAAAATAGTAGCATGTAAATGGAGAGAAGAATTTATTTACACTATTACAATAATCAGATTTTCACATTTTATTTGAGGAGTGAGCTAATACAAGTGTGTATCGAACAATAATCAGGCATTGTTTTGTTTATGTGCCTAAAAATCAATAAAAGAATTCAACAAGAATTATCTTGCATATATCAAAAGGGACTTTTGAAGTTACTAAAAAACAGACATTTCAAAATGTTAGACACTCTAGATTATCTGTACCAAACAACAAAAGATGTCTTTCTATTCTGATTAAATACAGAAGACAACCGTCACAAAAACATAAATTCAACATCAATAGATAGCAGCCATAAAATGGGAAAGGAAACTTGTATCTTTACAAGATCAATAATTCTGCTTCCACAATTAAAACATGTTAATCAAATACATTTCCTTATTCAAAGGTATACATGGGCTTTAAGATACACCCTTGAAAATTGCGTCATGATTATTGATGCCAATCAATCTGCTTTCATGATGAATTTAAGATTTTGAGTAAACATGGTCACTAAGATACATTTGTGACCAGTCGCCCCTAAGCTTTAATGATTCATGATTCATGACTTGGCAAGTACTTGATTGAATACAGAAGAAGTTAACACAGAGCTTCAAAGATTTAGAGAAAAAAATGTTTGAAGTTTGGGGTTCACTCAAGCACGTGTGCAATATCAGTGTATTTTCAAATCAGTCCGCAAAAACTGGTGTCCAGGAAACTTTTTACTTGAACTTCTACAACTTGAAATTTTAACAATTGTAAAGAAAATTCTCAGATATGATTAATTACTGTAATAACCTAATTATGTTTTTAGAATACCAAATTTTGGCTATTAACAGAGCTTCTTCATTGGCACTTATTGTTGGGTGGCTAGTATCTTGCACAGTGTACCTGATATGATAGAAACAATGTTATAGCGACTCCACCAAGAAGCAGTGTAAGTAAGCCTTTGCCATTAAAGAGGGAGGGGGGGCGCTCCAAATTAATTTTTTCCTTGTGAGTTCGGTGGGGACTCCTATCTGCTCACAATGGACAATTAGGAATTGGTACATTTTTTCCCCAGAAGAGAAAAGTCAACAGGAATTCCATCAGGTTATGGCAAACAAAATGTTGCATAAATGATAATTATTGTATAATGCATGGCAGCATAACAAATTTTAAATCTTTTATAGTATATGAATTGCTATCAATTAAACATTGTTTTGGAATTAGATAAGTCCTTGAACAAAAAACTGTTGACCCCGATATCTGCTACATTTATATGGATATAAACAAAGTCATAAATTTCTACAACTCACAAACATTAATAGGGCATAACCATACAAGCAGTTTTTCCAGTAAAAAAAAATGAAAGAATTTTGGTCTCAGTGATCCAAATCGTTTCCTTCTAGACCAGTAAAGAATTAAAATGCACATAATCCACATTCCAAAGACCACTTTCCTTGTTGGTCTATTTCAATTATGGTACATTATAAAGGAAGAAAACTATATGTGTTTCTCTCCTAGATTAAGTGTGACGACATAATAACAAGAATCACTTCAAAAAGTTCCATCACATGTAACAAACATATTCTTGCATTATCTGAATGTTATATTATGGAAAGGTGTTTCTTAAAACATAATCAACTTCCAAAAGAACTTGATATATACACTGCCCTACATAAGCAAAAGGAAAAGAGTGACATGCCAACAAAATTAGGTCATTTATATTTTCACAATTCATGCAGAGTGCTCACTTGTCATGCTAAATTTTATCACAACCAGAGATGAATGTTTGCTAGGCGAAACATTTTAGTATTGCATTTTGTAAAGGACAAATGAATATTACTCTAACAATTAATTCCATGTCAATTCCTTTTGCTAACTTAGGGCAAATTAAATGTATGAGGAATCAGTGAGACCTCAATCAATATCTTGAGTGCTAGCTCCTGGTGCTGATGGTTCTCCTTGAGCTCCTCCGGAGGAGGGTGGGGTTGATGGTGGGGGTCCACCTGCAGGTCCAGGCCCTCCTGCTCCAGGACCACCCGGTCCTCTTGGAACCTTTGATTGCATCTTAGCAATGAGTCTGGTGATCTTAGGATTGTCTTTATACTTGGCAATGTTTGAAGGGTCGCTGCTGATCTCTGCAAAGGCTTCTTGGACTTCCGGATCCTGATGGGAGATGGAGATGGTAACAATGTACATAGATAAGTTCACATTGAAACAGGCATTCATATTTTGTGACCTGCCACCCCCAAACCGACAATAGTCCCCAGGGAAGATTCCCTGTAAATAGCCAAAATATTATTTGTGTGTTCAGAAAGGAAAAATTAGAAAATAAGCTCATCTGAAATGTTAACTCTTCTTCTTCATACAGTAAAATGTCAAGTTGTGAAGTCAAATAGAAAACAAGCTACAAGAGTTTCTTTGACACAAGTTTTTGCGGACTGCTTGGAAGTTTCATTCACATGCAATCAAGTAATTATGTGGTTTATTGTTGATCAATTTTGACAAGGGGCAATTCCATAAAATGATCACCTTTTATACGTCCGACCCCCAATTTTATCAAGTATTACGTCACTTCATAAACTGACCAAGTCATGGTCCCTTGAGAACATTACAGACTGTCAAAAGAGCAAGATATCAGAGACAGAAAATTTCATGAAGATCCCACATAGAGGGGGTCGGACGTACATATTTTATGGAATTGCCCTAGGACATTAGGATGTGCTTTTTCAAACCTAATACAAATTTAATTTTGGGCGACTGATTGTTGGTTTTTGGGTGGGTGGGCACATATTTTGTTACAAATATTGTTTATCGAATAGACACAATCCAATGAAACAAAAAAGCTTCTAACAGGTATGCATTTGTACAGAAATACAATAATATGAAATAAACAATGGGGACAAGATAGGTGGATAAAAGGGGGCAAAACGCTAAAAAACATAATGATGACAATCTTGTAAAAGATGATGAAGGTTCAGCCAAAAATGTGATAGTCATGATACATCTATTAACACATATTCTTTTATCAATTCATAAATGCATTATTGTATTATATGCATTAGAACCAAGATCAAATTTTTTGCCAGATACTAGGCAGCTGCATTTCAATTTTTTTAAGCATGCGTATCCTGCCAATATTTAACCACCAAGCTCAAAATCAATAAGCTGACCACAAATTTTTTTTTTTTTTTAGAGAGAGGGTTCAAAATACAAGATTTAATTCAACTGGTAGTATTGATCAACTTGATTCAATAAACTAAATGTACTTGATTCAATGTGAAATTATACATGGAGAGATTGACAGAACAAAGGAAATGAGAATTCATGTGTGATGATCACTCAAGAAAAAGGTGTCATTGCGTGCTCTTTAATAACAAGATCTCTGAACACTACCAGAACCAGAAATACAGGGTGTAAAAATGGTCTTTAAAAAGGCTTTAATATATCATATATTTGATGCTATAGTTTGTATATTGTAGAATGAAAGAAGGAAGACTCACCTGCAAGGCAGTAATAATCTCAGGGTCGGACATGATGCCACCGATATCAGGCATGCCACCTCCCATGCCACCCGGCATACCACCGGGGAATCCCCCTGGCATACCACCTGGCATACCACCTGGCATACCACCTGGCATACCACCAGACATACCACCGGGGAATCCCCCTGGCATACCACCAGGCATACCACCGGGGAATCCCCCCGGGAAGCCACCAGGCATACCCCCTGGAAACCCACCAGGAAAACCACCAGGGAATCCTGATTCAGCTTCTTGCTTTCTTCTCTCTTCATCTTCCTACAAACGTCAAATCACATATAAAAACATTGAAAACAACAACTTGTAGGAGAAATACCGAGAAATGCCATGTTTCAGATTACTTTGTATCTAGAAAAAATATTTTTGAAATTTAACTAGAGTATACTAGAATTGTGTCTAAACAATGTGCAATTACACATTACCCAGAGGTAGTATGTAGCAATCAAGGTCCAACAAGTTTGTTAGTAAGAAAAGCACAGAGCTAGCTGGCAGTTTGTTTTTAGTGTGCCATCTTGTGCCAAAACCATGCAAACAGACTTTTTTCAATCTCTATCATCAAAATCATGATCTTTTTCACTCATATTGCAACTACTTTGACTTTCATGAAAACTGTTTTTATTGAGTTTTTCAGTATAATTTTCCAATGGTTAGTGTCAGAACCACAATCATTCATTATTATTACAATATATCATTTAATTTTCTCACCTTTCTTGCTTTCTCTTGGGCTAATTTTGCCAATCTGATCCTTTCCTTTTTCGCCTTGAGTTCTTTGTCTTCTTGTTTTCTCTCATACTTCCTCTTATGTTCTGCAATCTTTTTGGCCTGCAAAGAGAATATCATCAAATCATGTGATTTTCTTTTCCTATAAAAAAAGCCTTTTGCAGTTTGCACACTTACTTTAGGGCAATTCCATAAAATGATCAACCTTTTTTGTACGTCCGGCCCCCATTTTAAAGTTTTACTTCACTTCATAAACTGACCAAGTCATGGTCATTTGAGCGCATTGCAGACTGTCAAAAGAACCAGAAATCAGAGACAGAAAAACTCATGAAGGCCCCACATATAGGGGTCAGACATACATCTTATGGAATTGCCCTCTACTATTCAGTATTTGCATCCTGATCTTCAGCTTATTCCATATTGAGAAGGAATTTGTGATTTTATATCAACAAGACAAATTCATCATATAAGATATGTATTTCACATCATAATCGTTTTAGGACACACATTCATTCATACAATATGTACAATTTGGGACATTATTGAAATTCTTTTTCTTTCAGTACCACTGGAATTTCATTGTGCACTATTGTGACAAACCTAGCCTCTTGTCGAGGCCCTGTCGGCTGCTTTCCGAGCGAACATGGCAAAGCAAGGGAGAGAGCGAAGCAGAGCGCCGCGAGACAGGGCCTCTGGACATCTGACCCGAATTTCACCGACTTTCTTTTGTTTTTTATTGTTTTTACCAATTCACCTACCAAAAACTGGTCGGTGAAAATCATCCAATGAGAGCGCGGGCTGCTATGACGTCATATTGAATATTCATGAGCTCATCTTGAATGGCGACCCGTGGATTCTTGGCGAAGAATGACGACGAAATATCAAAGAGCATTGAATATGCCTCTAAAATGCTGAATATTGACCGATTTAAGGATTTGCAAGTCGATAAAATTAACTCTGCACTGAAAGGACGAGATGATTTTGTAAATCTACCCACAGGATATGGAAAAAATGTTATCTTTCATGCGATTCCACCGGTCGAACCGGGGCGTCGATTATCGATCTCCGCTGTGCAGTGCAGTGAGGGAAGCTGGGGTGGAGTTGCTGGGAGTTGACTCGAGTCTGACCAGCGGCTGAGCAGTATCTCCCGGGAAGTTTCGGGGCGGTGATGGGTCTGTTACGGCCAGTAGTAGTAGTAGTAGTAGTAGTAGTAGTACCACTACTTGTATAGCATTTTGCAGGTTATATCCCCTTTAGTGTCCCGCAATTAAATGAATCCCCTGCAGAATAATGGACTACTATACTATATAGTATTCCGAACCCAAAACGAAACAGCTCTGACATTTCATTGGTTTACTCGGTGACCAGTAATATCATGACTCATGTATATTCATTAGGAAGACGTTCCTCATGAATATATAATTCAGTTCAGATGTCAAGAGGCCCTGGCTCGCGCCAGGCCTAATTCGCTTCGCGAATTAGGGAATCCCTCGCTTCGCTCGGGAAGCAGCCGCCAGGGCCTCGACAAGAGGCTATGACAAACCCAGCACAAAGAATAAAGCAGTCGATGCAGTAGGGCGATTCCACACTAGAACTTCAAAAATATCATAAATTTCAACATGCTTTCAATAAGTCATAAGTAGTGTAATATTTTACTATGATACCTAAATTTTATGAAAATTATGAGTTTTAACCAAAAATGAAGTCAGATATAGTTTTTTTGGGGGGGAACAATGGAATTTTCAATTTTCAATAATTTTGCTTAAAAAATTGTCAAGTACAAACACTGCCTGAATTAATTATTGACAAAGCATGAGAAGATTGAAAATATTGCAGGTCAATGGAATAATGTATCATTGATGGTTCCAAATAATATCTACAACATTTTTATGATCCATAATAGGGGCAGCCCTGATTTTTCTGAACCTATTTTTGGCAATCACCCGTACGACACATGAAAATGCAAAAGTTTTTCCTACAATTTCATTTTTGATGATGCAATTTCACAATATCAGTTTCTCTTTCTTTAACCCATCGGTGATCGATTTATCCCATAAGGATCTAATCACTGCCCTTCATTTTTCAATAATTAAAAGTTGTCCCGTACGACACACAATATTTAATTGCAGGATTTGGATTCAGAAACTATAAATAGTAGGCCTATTTAAATTCAAGTAATTGATTTGACATAAAGTGAACTGAAAAGATACTTTTTTTATCTCCATAGAACATGAAATAGGTGATTCTAACCATTTTAATTGATTTCATGTAGGTGTATTCTTTTGTGAATCCCTTCAGCTAAACTGGTGATTTTCACTAGTTAGAGCAGGTTAATTTCTTTGTCACTGAGCATGGAAAGAAAACCTTTATAATTGATTCACCCTAGCCTGGAAGATGACTTCCTCTAAGTTTGGTTTAAAAGTCAATGTTTTGGAATATTTTTCAATTTCTCAGGCTCTAAGATGTGTGTTTAATCGAAAATTTCAAAATCTAGACCATAGAATATGTGAACCATTTGTTATGCCTTATATTTCTCCTATAATGAGTGATAAAAAGGGGTGTAAAAGTATATATAAACTTTTGATAGGAAATAAAGATTTAGCCAAAACTATTGCAGCAAAATGGGGAAAAAATTCAAATATTCTTTTGGATCACACTAAAATACCGGAATTTAATAGGATGATTTTCAGATTTACAACTGACATTCGGATAAAGTATTTCCAATACAAAGTTTTCAATAGAATTGTGTTTTTAAATGATATTTTATTCAAACTAAAGATCACCAATACTGAGTGCTGTACATTTTGTTATACTGTAAAGGAAACAATTGAACACTTCTTTTACTTCTGTAATTTTAGTAGAAATATTTGGAGTAAAATAGAAACGTGGATATCATCTCCTATGTTTATTCTTAAATTTACTCCACAGAATATTTTGTTTGGATATAAAGAAAAGCGAAATGATGCCCTGAATTGTATTATCATTTTAGTAAAACAATTATATTTCTCGAGGTTGAACAAGACATGTACCTGATTTTAAGAAGATTAAAAAGGTAATACAAAATTATTATTTAGATGAATGTTACATTTGTGATCTGAATGGAAAAAGGAAAGATTTTAATTTGAAATGGAGTATGTTGAAGCATTTGTTTGAATAATGTTTATAATTTGACTTCTGTAAACGTGTTCTTTTTTTGTAAATAAACTTGCCCATTGGGGCAAAAGGATGAAAAAAAAAAATTATACAGCTGTAGCTAATAATGATTATATTGACTGTTGTTAATTTTCTGAAGATACCATAGACATTTACATTTCCCTCACTAGACCCATTTTGCCCTTGTCACAAATCTGGTAATATGACACCAGTTGGGAAAATGTATGTGATATTTCCCTCCAAGCCAGTCAATATCATATAATATGCACATGTGACAATGATCTCAATTGCCATCTTGAGATTGATCATAAAACCCTTGTGTCACATGATCCTTAAAAAGAACTATTTTCTACACTTACATTTGGCTCTACTTCTTTCAGCATCTCATAAGCTGATTCATCAAAGTCCAGCTTGCAAGCCATCTGTAGATCCTTAAAAGCCTCTTCCCAATGGCCCAGCATTCGATGGGCTTTACCCCTCCACTTGTAAACCTGGGCAGAGTCAGGGTTAAGATCTTGTCCCTTGTTACAGTCACGGATAGCTGCATTGGGCTTCTTTAGACGGACATAGCAGCTGTGGAAAGAAGGAAATCGTGGACTCGTCAATCATAGTGTCTGGAAGTATATCGTCAGAAATATGAATCTAAAACAAAACTAGGTGATTACAGGGGACTTTTCAAGGTAAATATGTGTATGCACTATTAAAGGTACGGTACTGCATGCCAAATGTACTAGTGGAGGGATGCATACCACAAAGCATCAACCCATGCTGTATTTGCAAGATCCTTCAACACATTTAATAATAAGAGTGATAATAACTCTATTTACCAAGGGTAGCCACTTTCAGCTGTAAGCTGTTCACCCAACAGGCCCTTCATAATTATTACCCTTTTCCATTCTCATACGTCAAGCACCTAACAAGAAGGCAGAAAGTCTCATTTTTTTAAAGTCTTTGGTATGACTTGGCCGGGTATCGAATCCACGACCTCCTGTTCATGAAGCAGCAATCTACCACTGAGCCACCATACAAATTAATCTTGATTCCAAAAGAATAAAACTACTTGTTTGAATGAAATGAGTATAACTGAAGAGAATCTGATTATTTTCATTTTATGATCAATCAGAAATAAAGAGCTGAAAAATGTCAGAGCCATATCTCATTCCACCAAGAAGATATATGCCATCATCTTACCTTGCTCTCTTGGCATGGAACAAAGCTGAACGTGGATTGCGCAAAATAGCTTGAGTGAAAAGCTGGACGGCTTCTTCCAAGTTTCCATCTGACATGGCAACCATTGCCTCAGACTTCTTTTGGATAGCTTCCTCTAGCATTTCATCTGTAACCTCTAGACTGGTATCTCCCATCTCTTGAGGCTCATCCGTGTCTGGTTCAATCACACCATCTTCATCAAGTTCTATAAAAAGTCACAAGTAACAACAGGCCTTTATAGTAAAGTTTCATTATTTTAAAAAGGGCATGGCCACAGTGCCCATTCATTAGTATATTTTACATAGCTGGGATACCCGCTTCCGGGCAATTATTACCAGGGGAGTGTCTCATCAACATTTTCATCCGACAAGTTGTCAGATCTGACATCTTTCTCTGATGTTGATTGGCTGAGAGGTACTGTTACTATGGTAACTGTCGGATAAAATGGGACTTGTCGGATAAAACGTCCGACAAGTCCTTTCATGAAACGCTACCCCGGTCTTGACGTTCGCCAGCACTGGGACAAGAAATGGCAAAAAGCCGAAGATTTGCCTTGGACCAAGTTTACATCTTTAATGATGTTGACCAGTTTTCTTTAAAAATCATTGAACATAAAGAGATATGACCGAGATATAAAGCAAATATAAACAGCCTTCGATCAAAGGTTTTGTGAAACGATGATCCCCTCAGTGACGGGAATGTGACCAATTTCCTTCGGTGCTGTGCTCCTCAGGAAAATATTTGCATTCCGTCATCACTTTGGGAACCATAGTTCGAACCACCTCCTCTAACAGCTGTACATATTTGTTCACTATTACAGGGCTGTTCATAATTTATATCCTACCCAGATCACTTTCTTCACTCTCTGGTTCCATAGGTTCTGGTTCAGATGTTGGTTCCTGTGTTGGCTCTGGTGCTGGGGGAGCCTGGGCAGAAGGTTCGGGCTCTGGATTGCTCTCCGTCTCCTTGGGCTCTGGCAGCTTGGCACCAAGGCTGGACATGAGATGAATTGAAATATTAAAAATTGTGAATTGTGAGACAGAAAAAAACGAGGATCCCCCACAAGATCTACTGTACAGCCGATTCCAGAGAATGGCAGCACTACACAGGATTTTTTTCCAGTCTTTGTGCATACAAGCAATACCACTACAGTATTCTGCACCAACTTATCCAATAGATCAAGAAAAAAATAAGCCAAACATTGCATAACTTAATCGCTAGAGGGTATTCATTTGTCTCGCAATCTACTATGGTCAACAAGGAAATTCGTGAGCACTCTCGCAAAAAGTGTTCACTAGCTTTCTAAGAAATTCGTGATCACTCTCGCAAAAAGTGTTCACAAGCTTACAAGTTCACGAGCTTTCGAGTGCCGCTGCAACTCTTTATCAAGTGACGAAAATTATCTGATAACGTATTCTATTTATACCAGTCCCCAGGACCGTACGCACGAACGCGGGAACAATAGGTGGGCACTGATCCGTTGTGTGATTGGTCGGGCGTTTCACCAATCAGTGCGTCAGTGTACGGTGCGGCCGGTGATCCGTATATGCAAATAAGCCTGAGGTATATGCAAATACGCCGTGAGTCGGCAATATGCAAATAAGACAAAATTGGCGGGCTCGCTAGTTTCCCGTGGGTGGGGGTTGACTAGCTGAGCGGTCCCTCGATCGGGTCGGCGTGCACTGCCAGGTAAGGGGGTATTGTGCTGTCGGATGGTTCGCATCCAGAAATCGGGGATGTCGATCCCGCTGTCTCTGTTGAAGTTGTTAGGACAAAGACGTATACTAATAGCCTCCTTAATCCTGCGTATATACCAATGTCTCTCTTTGGCAACGCAATGTACACCCTCCCAATCTGGGTGGTGTTGCTTATCCCAAGCATGTTCTGCCACCGCGAATGTGTCAGTTCGCTGTAACCGAACATCGCGCTTGTGTTCAGAAATGCGTTCAACTATCGGTCGGGCTGTTTCACCGATGTAAGACCTGTCACATCCCTGGCAAGGAATGTTGTATACTACGCCATCATGTCTGTGATCAGGGATGGGGTCTTTGGGGTGTACAAGCTGTTTGTGTTGGGTGGTGTCCGAGCGGAAAACCGTTCGGATACCGTGACCTTCTAATCGGCGTTCGAGTTGTGGTGAAAGACTATCTATGTATGGCAAGACTGTGCAAGTCTTGAAAACCTTCTGATCCCTTGGCGGATGTTTCTTCTTGAAAGTGTTCTCGATAAAACGGCGTGGGTAGCCGTTACTGTATAAGGCGCCACGTATGTGTGCTCTTTCTTACGGGAGTTCAGGTGGGTGAGTTATAATAATAATAATAATAGACAGTTCTTGTATAGCGCATAACACATTATAAATAACGTCTCTATGCGCTTCCAAAGGACTTGGATATTATTACCCTGGCTTTAGCCCCGCAGCCTTTTACAGCGCTGGGGCATTTCAAGGAATAAATTCCTGCCAGGTACCCATTCACCTCACCTGGGTTGAGTGCAGCACAATGTGGATAAATTTCTTGCTGAAGGAAACTACGCAATAATACGTGCTGCTCTGTCGAACAGGCATTTAACAAGACCCTTCTTGACCGATTTGTCGTGGTGGGAATCATATGGTATGTATTGGTCTGTATGAGTGGGCTTGCGGTAGACAGAGGTGGAGAGTTTCCCGCCCTCGTGTCTTTGAACTTGTAAGCTAGTGAACACTTTTTGCGAGAGTGATCACGAATTTCTTAGAAAGCTAGTGAACACTTTTTGCGAGAGTGATCACGAATTTCCTTGTTGACCATAGTAGATTGCGAGACAAATGAATACCCTCTAGCGATTATTTCAGTCCACAATAATGAACCTATTTAGTATTAGTATTGCATAACTTATTTCGGCACACAGGGATTGGATACGTAAATGGTATAGGCAAAGAGAAAACAAAGTATGGATGATTGAAATAAAATATATTGGGGCTCAAAAAATTCTAATATTTTCATTCATATGATTTTTTAATGCAATTTTTGCAATACTCATTAATCTTCCTTTCAGAAAGAGTACACTTTTGAATGGATGGGTAAATATTTTTAAAGTTATGATATACAGGGTTATAAGCGGCTCGCATATGACGTCACAAATTTTTATGTTCATAACTCTTTTATATTCTTTGATGGATTTTCATCAAATATTCACAAATAATCTCTCTAAATTTTCTGCTTTCATAGTAAGAACACTAATACCCCTTTCATACTGCCCTCTTCACTTTTCACCGGCGAACTTCTCTGCCTCGCATTCCTCACTTCCCCGGCGAAGAAAAAAAATGTACCTTTCGCACTGACATTTCTTCTCCGGCGAAAGTCAACGGGCGATTGGCCTCATTCGGCATTTCCACAATTATTTATTTCCTTTAATTGTGGAAATCTAACTTGTTAGTAAAGTTGTCAAGATGACGGCTAGATCTACATGTAGTAAACAGTGTCAGTATTCCCTTGATTTAGTCAGTGCTCGGCACGTGCAGAACAAACGAACAAAAAATTGTAAACATTACTTCTTACCTATTACAAAAAGGTATAAAAAATTAATTACAACATATTTTAAAAGTATTACAAGAAAAACAAACAATATCACTTTGTTTTTATATTTTAGCGCATTTTATACACTGTACATGTAAAAAGTGCTTTAAAAAAAATGTTGTTGGTAAAAAAAAAATTATGTTCGAGGGTATCTACTTGGCCATAACATTCAGCTGAGCTTGCAACTATCGCGCGCGGAATCTCGGTACAGGGGACTTCGGGAGAGAAAAAAATTGACCTCTGACGTCATTAAAGAGAAGTTCTCCGGTTTGCTTTCATACTGGACACTTTCCCCTTCGCTGGCGAACTTCGCTGGTGAAAAGCGCAATATGAAAAATTGAAAGGGGTATAACTTATCATCAAGGTGAACTTCCCCTTTAAAAAGGTTTGTAGGCTACAGTTGTTACTTTCCACCAATAGAGAGCCTCACAAAAATATGCTCAAAACTACAATCTTTGAGCCATCTGGTGAATAATAATTTTTTTTAAACCCAAGATTATCATGAAGACAGATCATGAACTGGCATCATTGCACTTGATGCCCTTAAAAAGCATCAATGTTTTTACCTTCTTCAAGGGGGGGGGGGGGGGGTGTGAACAGTGTGTGGTTTCTCATTGACTGCGTGTTATAAATACATAGTCTTAAAATATAGGTTTTCAGGTACATGTATCTACTAATACTACAGAGAATAAATTGATCTATAATTGTATTTGTATCTGGAGAAACTAAAATGTTTTAAGAGGAAAATTGTTTTGCTACTTGGTAACATAATTATTGCGGTATAAATGTATTGGCTGATAAATATCATGAATTGTAAAATATTTGCATCGGCCGAATATCATGAATGAATCGTAAAATACTTGCATCGGCCGATAAATATCATGAATTGTACGATTCATGATATTCATCGGCCAGTGCAAGTATTTTTTAAATCTAAGTTAGCACTGCTCATGATATTGTCGCCCTCTATACGCGTCTTGTATCTGGGCTACGATAACAAAGACTGCAAGATGGCAACAATAACAGACTGTAAGTAAACGCTCATGCTCTTAATAATTATTTTTCTCATATTTTTTTTTATTTATTTGAATAAATACACGCACCATTAGTGCATGCGGGGGTAAATATACTTTAGCCCATTTAGACCTACATAAGTTTGGGCTCAAAACCCTAAAGAAAACGAGTAGATCTAGTCTAGATCTATTTTGGAGCAACATTGTTGTCTCCAAATTTTGGAACAATTATTGCTCCAAAATAGATTTAGACTAGACCAAAATACTCGGTACCGTACACATGTACTCTTGCTCACTGCTACCATCCTGCCTGTGGGGAATCTACTAGCCAATATTGTATAGAGCACACACTTTAAAAAATCATTAAAATATCACTTTTGTGACCAAAATTACTAATTTCCATACAATGCAATTCATTTTTCATTAGTAACATTGGAATAATTTTTGTATTCACCAGAGCGCTAAAAAACTTGAATTTGGGGCATATTTTGTGTACGCCCTCTATTGGTGGAAAGTAATATCGCAAGAAAATTTTCATTTTGTCAATCTGTATTTTTAATTAAGAAAAAATAATTTAAAGAATTAAATTTACTGAAGAGCCAAGTTATATGATGAAAAGCTGTAATGGAAACTGACAGTGTAAAAAAAATCAAGCATTTGTCCCAAAGAAAAAGAGAAAATAAGCCAAGCATTGTCAACCTTATTTTGCCACACATTGAGATGTAGCAGAGAACAAGGTTATATCATAACCTTGTTCATTGAATGAGTGGTACTGTACACTCATTCTATGAACAAGGTTATGATATAACCTTGTTCTCTGTTACTTAGTATCCCTAAATTAGACCCCAAAAGAGCCAATCTGGAATAAAATTATTGGAAATGGTTTTTTGACTGATTTGAGTAGGTATGGGTGTCAACATTTACCAAAAAAAAGTTAGGAGGAATACGGGTTGGGGAAAGTGCTTTTTTTCAAGGTCAAAGGTCAATGACCTTTTCGTACATACTGTATAATGGTATCTCTGAGATGGAAAGGCGCAGGTTGGTGATAATGGTGTCCAAATGCACAAATTCTTACCAGAATATCAAATAGAATAAAATTAATGACCTAGAATGCACATTCACCTATCAAATTCAAGGTCAAAGCCTTTCAAAAGGTCAATGACCTTTTTTACATTATATACCATACCGTATAATGGTATCTCTGAGATGATAAGGTACATGCTGGTGATCATGGTGTCAAAATGTACAGATTCTTACAAGAAGATCAAATAAAATAAACTTAAGTACCTAGAATGCACATTCACCAATAAAATTCAAGGTCAAAGCTTTTCAAAGGTCAATGACCTATTTACATTATATACCATACTGTATAATGGTATCCCTGCGATGAAAAAGCACAGGTTGGTGATCATGGTGTCAAAATGCACAGATTCTTACCAGAAGATCAAATGGAATAAAATTAAGTACCTAGAATGCACATTCACGCATAAAATTTAAGGCCAAAGGTCAATGACCTTTTATACTACATATACCATATTATATAATTGTATCTCTAAGATAAAACGGTGCAGGTTGGTGTTCTTTGTGTCAAAACACGCATATTCTTACAGGAAGATAAAATAAAATTAAGCATCGAGAATGCACATTCACCCATAAAATTCAAGGACAAAGGTCAATGTCCTTTTTAACATTAGATAATAATAATAATGGTATCTCTGAGATAAAACACCGCAGAATGGTGATCTTGGTGCCAAAATCAAAAGACTTGTACAAGAAGATTAAACAACACTAAAATAAGTATAAAGAATAAACTTTCACCCTTGAAATCCTAGATCAGAGGAAATATATTATAATATATTATAAGAAAAAGTGCTATTTGATCAAATTTTACCTCGAACTTGTATTTTGACATCATCATTGGTCAAGGATTCAACTATTAAATTTGTGTTCTTTTTCCACGCAGGTCAGTCTTTTTCCCATCAGAATCACTATACCTACATGCCACAATCACGTTATATCGACCTATTTACTTAAATTCCCTGACGCTATTGACATAGTTGATTGACCTTTAACTCCTAAATATATTTTCCATGGCCATTTTTTATCCTTATTTCTTTCAGAGTGAAATTATTAGACTTCCAAGTGTTCATTACAAATAGTTATCTTTCTTTCTATTATTCACAAATAAAATGTGAATATAATGGATAAATTTCTTTTTTGGGGGAATCATGCATGGATATATAAATATTTATCAACTTTTGACCTTTGACTTTGGATATTGGATTATTTTGAGTCTTTTTTATCTTCTTGCAAAAATTGCTTTTTGACATCAAAATCACCAACATGCAGCGTTTTATCTCAGAGATACCTTTATACGATATATAGCCTACCGTAAGTAACGGTGTATTAACCGCACCCGTGTATAAACCGCACCCCCAACTTTGGACTAAAAAAAAAAAAAAAAAAAAAAAAAAAAAATCCTCACATTTACATGCATATTTGAGGTACGAAGAAACAAAAACTAAGTTAAAGATTTCAAAGTATTCAAAGAGATTACCAGTATGCAGAAATCTGCTGTTCTTGATCAATTCATCTACAAATGTTAGCAAGAAAGAAAGGTCCCGCCAATATTGGCAATTTACACACTCACTCACCTCACAGTCACAGTGTACACACACACAGCACTGCCTTTTTTGTACATGTACATTTCAAACTTCGATACGGTACCACTACCAGTACATCTTATCAAATTGTGATCTGTGTCTTTCACATTTCTTGCATCACAACCTCACAATCACTTTCAGAATTTGTCTAGCATTCGATGTCTTAGCATGAATTTTGGATACGGGATTACAGGAAGGTTCAAGAAACAAAGAAATTTGTATTTTTTCCAGTTGTTTGACGGCTTCGTGCCGTCTCTATCGTGCGTGGTGCACGGTGTACATGTACATGGTATCTTATGAAAAGCAAACGGGAAAGAAAAAAATAAGCTGGCGCGAAACGGGACTTTGAGGGGTTAAATTAAATGAATAGCGCCAGCTTAAGTCGCACTAAAACCAAAATACAACGCAAGCTAGCTCTTGGCTCTCGCTCAGCTGTGACAAATTATTACCGAGAATGCTTGGCGTCTCTATGAACTTAGCCAGGGAACTTAGCTGCTTTGAATCGAGAATAAAGTCGAAATTAGTGTCATGAAGGTGGGTGCATTTGTTACGACAGTATTTGATCATAAGATCATAATAATCGCTACCCATTACCCGCGGCTCATACCCCTCTAAACGACATTGCACTGGGCGGCTACGGCCGGCCACTCGATGTGTTGTGAACTGGCAGACTTCTTACATGTTCGGGAGGGGCTAGCTACGCGGGCGGGCTCAGACCCGTCACCGTGTATAAACCGCACCCCCGACTTTTGCTTATATCCCGCCGAGAAAAAGGTGCGGTTAATACACCGTTACTTACGGTATGTAAAAAGGTCACTGACCTTTGACCTTGAACTTTATGGGTTAGTATGCATTCTAGGTGATTAATTTTATCTTATTTGACCTTCCTGTAAGAATCTGGGAATTTTGATACAACGATCACCAACCTGTGCCGTTTCATCTCAGAGATACTATTATACAGTGTGATACATAATGTAAAAAAGGTCATTGACCTTTGAAAGGCTTTTACCTTGAATTTTATAGTTTAATATGCATTCTGGGTAATTAATTCTATTTTATTTGATCTTCCTGTAAGAACCTCTGCATTTTGACACCAAGATCACCAACCTGCACCTTTTCATCTCAGAGATACCATTATACCGTATATGGTATACAATGTAAAAAAAAGTCATTGAGCTTTGAAAGCTTTGACCTTGAATTTCATTCATTTGGTGAATGAGCATTGTAGGTACTTGATTTGATTTCATTTGATCTTCTTGTAAGAATCTGTGCATTTTGACACCAAGATCACCAACCTGCGCCTTTTCATCTGAGAGATAGCATTATACCGTATATGGTATATGATGTAGAAAAAAGGTCATTGACCTTTGAAAGGCTTTGACCTTGAAATTTATTGTTTAATGTGCATTCTGGTAATTAATTTGATTTTATTTGATCTTCCTGTAAGAACCTCTGCATTTTGACACCTAGATCACCAACCTACACCTTTTCATCTCAGAGATACCATTATACCGTATATGGTATATAATGTAATAAAGGTCATTGAACTTTGAAGGGCTTTGACCTTGAATTTCATGGGTGAATGAGCATTGTAGGTACTTGATTTTATTTTATTTGATCTTCTTGTACGAATCTGTGCATTTTGACACCATGATCACCAACCTGTAATATTTTATCTGGGAGATACCATGATACAGTATATTTAAAAAGGTCATTGACCTTTGACCTTGAAAAAAAGCACTTTCCCCAACCCATATTCCTTCTAACTTTTTTTTGGTAAATGTTGACACCCATACCTACTCAAATCAGTCAAAAAACCATTTCCAATAATTTTATTCCAGTTGGTTACTAATTACGGGATACTATACTACACCCTGTGTGGTGAAATAAGGTTGGCAATGTTTGGCTTATTTTATCTTTTTCTTTGGGTCACATGCTTGATTTTTTGACACTGTCAGTTTCCATTAAAGCTATTCATCATATAACTTGGCTCTTCAGTAAATTTGATTCTTTAAATTATTTTGTCTTAATTAAAAATAGAGATTGAAAAAGGACAATTGTCTTGCCATATTACTTTCCACCAATAGAGGGCGTACACAAAACTATGCCCAAAATTGAAGTTTTCGAGTGCTCTGGTTGAGTACAAAAATTATTCCCAAATTACTAATGAAATATAAATTGCAACTGTATGGAAATTAGTATTTTTGGTCACAAAAGTGATATTTTAATGATTTTTTAAAGTGTGTGTTGTGTACTGCATTGGCATACTATAGTCCTACCTGTAGATTCCCCACAGGCAGGATGGTAATGAACCCTTGAGTGGGTATTGTATGTGTAGAGCATGCATGTAGAGCAATGGCATCCCGTCCCTACATGTAACTCCGTGGAGAAAAATCCTACGTAATTAGAATGATTTTTACTCTCCAGGAGCCTCCTAGAGTACTAGCCTGGCTAAGTGTGACGTGACTCGTGAGACTGATATTAGAGTTAGACTTAGCCCAGGGAGAACTCGTCCGTGTAATATTAGGCAGTGGGTACTCTCCAAAATGGGGTAGAATGGGGTCGCAATAGCACCCCAAATAAAAGGGGAAAAATAAATTATGCACTTACCTCGATTATATGGATGAAGGTCTATCGTGACACAGAATCCTGACATCGAGGCACAAACTGGACCCTCGAAAAAAGGAAAAGTTCTGTCACATCCGTTCTCCTTCTTTCAAAATTGAAAACAAAATGGCTGATCAATACCAAGAACGAACGCGACATGGAGGTCTAACTTTTCCTATTTTTGAGGTGAGGGTCCAGTTTGTGCCTCGATGTCAGGATTCTGTGTCACAATAGACCTTCATCCATATAAACGAGGTGAGTGGCATTATCCTGGTTTAACTTGTAGGGAGTTCGGTGAAATGCCACTTTCAGAATTTGTATCTGTCTGTGCACCCATGTATAAAACAAGTATGAAGCCATTAAAGTAGGAAGAAAAACCCTATAGAAACCTATACCATGAGAAACTTAGAAGTTTTATGGATAAAATGATGTATAATTCAAGGGCATGCCTTGCTGTGTAAAGCAGCGCATTGCACTTTAAAAAAAAGTATTAAAAAGTCCCCTTCATTGCATTTTGTGTAAGTTATGAAAATCTACTTTTGCTGTAAAAAAAATCTGCACATTCTCCCCTATAAACAGAAATGTGGGTTGATTTATGCACCATTCTTTTTCTTATTTCACAAGCTTTCCAATGGTACCAAATTTGTTGGGATTCCTTCAAGATTTCAAAAAGCCACTGTCTCCCCCACTAAAACAAGCCTTTTTTGTTTAATATTTTTTTTGACAGAACAAAATCTGCATATTTGCCCCTGTAAATTGGAATATCTCCATCAATATATCAGACAATGAGTTGATTGAAGCACCATTATTTTTCTTATTTCACAAGCTTTCCAATGATATCAAATTTGTTGGGATCCCTTCAAGATTTCAAAAAGTGACCGAACTCCCTAGCTTAAGTCACCACTCCATTCACTGCCGTTCATTTCGTCAGCGGCGGTGACTTCTTTCATCTCCCATTGACTTTGTACACAACGAGCGCACACACTTTTGTGACCAAAAATACTAATTTCCATACAGTTGCCATTTATTTTTCATTAGTAACTTGGGAATAATTTTTGCATTTACCAGAGCACTCAAAAACTCGAATTTTGGGCATATTTTTGTGTACGCCCTCTATTGGTGGAAAGTAATATGGCAAGAAAATTTTCATTTTTCAATCTCTATTTGTAATTAAGAAAAAAATAATTTAAAGAATCAAATTTAAATGTACTTAAGAGCCAAGTTATATGATGAATATGTGTAATGGAAACTGTCAGTGTAAAAAAATCAAGCATTTTGTCCCAAAGAAAAAGAGAAAATAAGCCAAACATTGCCACCCTTATTTTGCCACACATGGAGATATACAACAGAGGTTACAACAAGGTTATATCATAACAATTGGTTCACTGCTACCATCCTGCCTACAGGTGGGGAATCTACAGGTAGGACTATGGTATGCCAATGCTGTACAGAGCACACACTTTAAAAAATAATTAAAATATCACTTTTGTGACCATTTTATTTTTCATTTAATAGTAACTTGGGAATAATTTTTGCATTTACCAGAGCGCTCAGAAACTCGAATTCATCAAAAAAATGAAAAAATATTGTGAAAAGACGGAAGAGACTTGCCCAATGTTTACGCCGCCATCTTGTTTCTTATTGTACTTCCCCAACGTTACGGACGTTTCATTTTTTTGATGAATTCTTGTTTAAAAATAACAACGAGAGCGTAGAAATGTCGGAAATGAAGTTTTATCCCATGTACATGATTTAGAGCTAGATCTTTTAGAAGGAAAGTAGAAATCTCGGGGGTGAAAGTTTCAGGTTTTGGGGTCCTTCGTGTAGGTGAATAGGAAGGACTCCCTGGCTTCATTGAGAGTAAGCCTACGTTAGTAAATGATTTTTACTCTCAAGAAGCCGCCTGGCTAGGAGAGAGGGGGGAGAGAGAGAGGGGGAACTTGGCTGACATGTTCAGTAAGGAACAGAGATTTAGATGGGGGGTGCGAGAACATTATGCAAGTCAATTCATTCATGATTCATAAAGCAGAGATAGTGTGCTAAGAGAGAGGAAGGGTAAGAGATTGCAAGAGAGAAATTGAAACTTCAGAAAGCGGGGAGATTGGGATGGAGACCATTCATTTATGTATGGCAGTGAGTCCAAACTTCGCGCGTGTCCATACTTCGCGGACGGTCATTATCTAAAAAACTAGCCAATATCCTTAAAATCTGACATCATCAACGTGAAAAGCGACCTAAAATTACCATTTGGTGTAAGTTTCTTTAGTATGAGTTCAGTAATCATGAAAATATTGACAAAAGATCGGCAAATTTGTCACCGTTGGCGCCCGTTTTTAAGAAATCTGATATTCTCAACAAGCATCACGATATCACCATTTTGCAAGCAGAAATCATCAAAAATGTGAGTTTAATGTGGTACTTACCGATTCTATAGCATTTTGCTGTCAATCTGATATAAATATTTCACTTTTTGAGCTTGAGTTTTTGTTTAAATCTCCACAAAAACTTTGGTCCGCGAAGTTAGGGCACACTTTTCAGAACGGTTTTCCAGCACAGCGCGCATTCGCCGATCAGAATAGAATTTTGACCTACTTTAGATTTTCGTCCATGATTTTATAGTTTAGGATCTTGCCGTCAATGTGGTAAATATTTCTTGAATTGGTTTTGTATAAATTATATTTTGTGAACAAATTTAAGCCTGATGAATATTTTTGAAAAGTCCGTGAAGTTTGGACACCCCATCATACAAGAGTGTGCTCGTCCATTCGTTCATGTGCAAATTGATGAAGCTATAGAACTATCGGCGAAGTCCATGCGCCTGCGCACTGCAGTTTTTTAGCTCAACTTATGAATAATTCATGTACCATAGCGTTTCCATTTACGGAAAAAATATTCGCGGCCTCACTCCCTGGCTAGCCTGGAGGCGTCTGGGGAGTAAAAATCATAGTACTAACGTACGCTTCCTCCCCACTGACGCCTGGCTTGCTTAAGCATTGGTCTACACACACAGTAGATTTTCCCACGGTGAGAGTAGACCTAAATTATAAGTTTTTGTTAGGATTTTTACCCCAAACTACTGTACATGGGCCAAAACTAAGTTTCCCCCCCCAAATTTAATATATTTGTATATATTCCTTCAATAAATATTATGAATATGAAAAATAATTAAGAGCACGAGCGTTGACTTACCAAGTCTGTTTTGGTCGCCATCTTGATCTCTTTGTTATCGTTACCTAGATACCACACGTGTGTATAGCTGCCAATTTAAAATTTAAAAAATACTTGCATCGGCCGATAAATAGTTTTGATCGTAAAATACTTGCCTCGGTTGATAAATATCATGAAGCAATTTTATGATATTTATCAAGCGAGGCAAGTATTTTACGATCAAAAATATCTATCGGCCGATGCAAGTATTTTTTAAATTTAAATTGGCAGCTATACACACGTGTGATATCTAGGTATCGATAACAAAGAGATCAAGATGGCGACCAAAACAGACTTGGTAAGTCAACGCTCGTGCTCTTAATTATTTTTCATATTCATAATATTTATTGAAGGAATATATACAAATATATTAAATTTGGGGGGAAAACTTAGTTTTGGCCCACCGTAAGGGCACTAGTATTCAACCCGTTTTGAGAGTTTCCTCAAATTTATAGAAATATAGAATTTACCTGAATTTCAGACCCGTCTTATTTCCAAGAGCAAATGCTGGTTATTCTTTTTCCGTAATTTTTTTCTTCAACCTGTCGACTGTGTGCGCGGGCGATCGAATTATACGGCAATGGTTTTTGGCACTAGTATTCAATCCGTCGGCACTAGTATTCAACCTAGCGATGAAAGATGGCCCTGTCTTTCAATCTGCCCTTGTTCCATCCGACTATGGACTAGACCAATTGAGATGAGACCAAACAGGGAATTAATCAAAGCCAGAGACTTACATGTACATAAATCTAGATCTAATTTAGCAATCTAAACCATTTTGAAATTAGCCATCTATCATCACTAGGTTGAATACTAGTGCATTTCAGTGCAAAAGGTCATCGCCGCATAATTTGATCCTCCGCGCATACAGTCGACAGATTGATAAAGAAAATACAGACAACAGATTACACTGGAAATAACAAAGGTACAAAATTAAGATGAATTCCCTATTTCTAAATATTTGGGGGAATTTGTCAAAATCTTTGAATTATGCCGGGTTGAATACTAGTGCCCATACGGCATGTACAGTAGTTTGGGGTAAAAATCCTAACAAAAACTTATAATTTAGGTCTACTCTCACCGTGGGAAAATCTACTGTGTGTGTAGACCGATGCTTAAGCAAGCCAGGCGTCAGTGGGGAGGAAGCGTACGTTAGTATGGCAGTGTATCCTATTGCCGGACACCTTTATTTCATTGCTTTAAAAATGACAACTAGAGGAAATACAATCAAGAAAAATTCACACTTACTATTCCAAATATTATGAAAATTATGAATATGATAAAATTATTTTATATTTACCAACCATTTTCTTTGCATCGCACTTGCCGCATACCCCTCCACGAAAAACAATTATTTTCGTGCGCGACAAATTACATCATGATTCCGGACGCGGGCCGGACGGGTAAAGATATCCTTGATTATAATGATGTAAGAGCAAATTTGTGTGATTTTTTTCTTCTTATATCATATCATGAGTATTTGCTTTTTTTTATATAGAATCTGAGCAGATGTTGGTAATAAATTCGTGTTTCATAACTTATTTCATTTTGTCTTGTTAGCTGCATGTTCCAATAATAATATGCTCGCGTTCGTATCGTGACGCTCATCAAGTTCTATCGATGCGCTTGCCGATCGACGGCTCTGCTCACGGTAAACCTCACGCGCGGGTACCGTCTTGAGAACTAGCCGTCGACGATCACCCACAAAACACCATACCTCGTCATTCGATCGAAGGAGTGGACGAGATTGAAATTCGGCAAATCAGGCCCATATTTCCGTTAGAAAATATATCAATTGTTAATGCAAAACTATGTAATATGATATTTTAAAGGAGAATAAAACTCTTGGGGCAAGTCAGCTTTTGTGAAAGCAGAAAAATCAAAGAATAAGATCAACAAAAGTTCGAGTAAAATAGGACTAGCAATAGAAGAGTTATGAGCATTTGAATGTCGAGATCACTAATTGTATGGAGATCCTCCCATTGGCAATGCGACCAAGATCTATGATGTCACAGATGAACAACTCTCCCCTTTTGGACAATGAAAATATACCCCAAAACATCTCTTTTTGCTCATTCTAATCACTTGACAAACGATTCATCAATGATATAATGTTGTGAAACCTCTGTACTTGTCCTCTCATAAAGAGAACACCTCACCTTGTGATAGACTCTATAAAAGTAATATAAGTGAAATAAGTACTAAAGTAATGAGGGAGTTGTACGTGTGTGACATCACAGATCTTGGTCGCATTGCCAATGGGAGGATCTACATGGCATTAGTGATCTCAATATTCAAATGCTCATAACTTTCTTATTATTCATTCAATCTTCCTCAAACTTTCAACAATATGTTTCTTTGATTTTTCTCTTTGATATGGATTCAGCTGGTTTCAAGGGTTTCATTCTCCTTTAAGCATTTTCTGTCATTTTAGAGATAAATAAGGTAAAAGTTGGATTTTTTCGCCTTGTTTTTGCAATCTTGTTCTATGTATTGCTCAGTGAAATTAAATTGCGGAAGTCTTACGGTACGAAATTGTTTTCGAACGCAGTAATATGCGCGTCCGGAATCATAATACTGTAGGGTGTCTGAAGCCACACTGAAAAGTGTCAGCATAAAACAGGCTAATTTAGGGGAAAATATGGCACATTTTTGGGGGGAAGTTCAGGCTACTAGAAAAATGTGATCTGAATTGATTATTAACTTGTGTTTGGCATGTATGGAAAGAGAAAATTCAGGGGCTTCTTTTGATAGTAAGGACAAGTTTATATGATCATTTTAAATAAGGATTTAGAGATAAATTGCAAACCCTTATTTTTGTGTGTGTTGAGATTGCCATTTCTCCATGCGTTTTCTATGGGAAAATGAAATATCTGTTTTGCACAATTTTTTTCACTTTGTCCCAATTTTTCATTGTGATCTGGTTTCCAAATCTTTATAAAAATCATACCATCAGATAGAGCATAAAAAATCCTATTGGACTCACTATGGACAAGTTTTTGGCATTAATAATAAACTTATAACAGCTCTCGGAAGCTAAAAATTTGGATTTGTGTGTGTCCATTTCTTAACTACACAGTCTATGGCAGAGAAATGCTGAAAATTTACCTAATTTCATTCTTCTTTTTTGCAGCCAATAATTGGATTTTTTTCAAAAATGTTACATTTCTGTCAGTCTGAAGGTCATTTCTCTTCAAATTCACAAAGAAAATGTGATATTTTCTTGAAATAAGAAAAATAATTTTTTCTCCAGACACCCTACTATTAATAATAGTGTCCGGTAATACAATACGTGACTATACTATGATTTTTACTCCCCAGACACTCACACAACATGCGAGGTTAGTCCCAGACGCCTCCAGGCTATCCCTGGCCTGGGTTAAGTTTATATTATGGCAAGTTCCCCCAAGTCTGCGCAGTCCCCCTTGTCCGCGCACACGCGTATTTGCGCGATAAATAAGAAAAATAATTTTTTCTCCAGACACCCTACTATTAATAATAGTGTCCGGTAATATACCCAGTTGTTGTGTGTCCGGACAGGTTGTGTGTCCGGACGATCAATTTTAGAAAGTCATTTGGAAAAAATTAGAAGCGAAGTTTCATCAAATTTTAGTACAAAATTTTAGAAAATATTATAGAGAACAGAATAGAAGATGATTACAACTATTGAATTCATATTTTTAGTGTAATCTTAAGACAAAAAAGAAGGCTTCAAAAATATAAAGTGTCCGGACACCCGATCCCCCACTCTAGGCGACACCGCAATACTTACCCGTGTTAATAAAGTGGGACTCCGCTCACGCGCGTTTGGGCCTCCCTAGCTTAGAACTAAGCACTAATATCACCTTAAAAACTAAATCTACAAGGTATGTATAATCTATTTAGTAATTTGATAATGTTTAAACGGTACTCACCAGTTCTTTTGATGTATTTTCTCCAGAATTCCCACGGATTTGTCCCAAATCTTGCGACAAACCACGTCGCGGTAGACAGCTGTACATTTTTTTTTATTTATAAATAAAGCGCCCCTTACGATAGTTGTTAACAACGCGGCCAAATCGTTAGGTTTTTTGCACTGTGTCCAAGGCTTTTTTATTTTGTTTGATTTTTTATTTTTTAATAAATATTTTGTTCAATAGCGATTTTTACGTCAAATATTAAATTTATATCACAAAATATTTTTTAATTGTAGAAATATACATAATATTATGCAATAATTTATTCTATATATATTTTATAATAAAATTTATAATTGTTGCGGTCTTTAAAAAAGGATAGTCGATTGATCAGGTGATGACCACACGTATCACGTGATCTGAAAATCAGCTTCATACCGCTTTGATCGCACTCGACGGTGACCGGACTGACTGCCAAAAAAAGATCGAAAAATGACTCAAATGTAAGTTTCCCTTTATTTTATTAAATTCAAATTAGGAATAGGAATATATTTAATGGGCAATCTTTTAATAAATGATAAACAAACGAGGACAAAACTCATATTTTGGGAGTAATATCATACTTGGGTGCAGGAAACAGTACGGTTAGAAGTTCTAACCTGTTTTTAACGCATTGTCGCCTATGAGGTCCATACATGCTAATGTTTGGACCTCATTGGTACTAGGAGTGCCGATCCCCCATCCTACAATATGTGACTATAGTATAGGCCCCACTATGATTTTTACTCCCCAGACACTCACACAACATGCGAGGTTAGTCCCAGACGCCTCCAGGCTATCCCTGGCCTGGGTTAAGTTTATATTATGGCAAGTTCCCCCAAGTCTGCGCAGTCCCCCTTGTCTGCGCACACGCGTATTTGCGCGATTCTAGTAAAAGAAGATACGCAACGAACACAGACTTTACACATGCAATACATATACAGGTATTCATAAAAAAATCTGACTCAAAAGACAAAATGGTGGAAAAATAATGAAATTTGGGCATTTCATGTGACGGCCTCAAAATGCAGCCTTTCTCATCAAAATCCCCGAATCGTGTGCAAAGTGAATGAGTGCGCAGACATGGGGTACCATTTTTTTGTTTCAATCTGAACATGACTGCCCGAGGTTTTTTCAAGAAAATCCTATATTTTCTTTCATTTTTCAATGAGAAATTTGGTACACTTACTCATGATAATATAAGGAACCTTATTAACTGAAAGATTTTGTGAAATAAGAAGAAATTCATGTGAAATCTTAACTCAAATTGTTAGGTGCGCAGACTTGGGGCCCACCATCATAATTCATATAATTTATAAAAAATTATTATAGTTACCTTTCCAACCATTCCCTGTAAAACTCGAGAGGTTTGGAATGTAAAACGTCAGGATTTGCCTTACAGACAGTCACGAATTCCCTCAGTAACTGGAGTTGTCCTGGATCCATTTTGATCTCTACTAGTCTTATCTGACAAAGAACAGAGGCCTAGATCCAATCAAGTCTTGGCAGATTAAATATAACTAGGCGTTCCCAACACAAATTGTCGCATGTGGTGCACCGTATTAATCGGTATGCCTTTATCACACGTGTACGAATATAATGGAAACATCGACAGCTCCGCGACGACTTCGATAAAAGGAGAATCTTGATATGATGCGCGAAGAAGATCGGCGAGGGCAGTGTTTCCACAGAGTCAAAACAAATTTCCCAAGACTTAATTTAAAATTTTCCGAAATTTATTTACATTTACTGGAATTTTCAAGTTTGATTTTTAACGAAAATCGGACAATAATACAGTGAGCCTAAACTTGGTCAAAGTGACAAAAATAAAGGAATTTAATTAACCTTTTTTTTTGCTCTTACCCTTTTTTTATTTTTTGTTTTATATAGGAAAAAAATTACGAATTAAATGCGAGCGCGGAGCGCGAGCAGAAAACTTTTAGCAACGTACCGTACTGGTATGATCGAGGCAAACAAGTATTTGAATACAGCATGATTATTGAAAGTTGCTACGTTTAATTCTTGTTTAATTGTAATTTTGGGATTTCCCGAACCTTGGAAAAATGTGAAATTTCCCGAATTTCGAGAGAGTACACCACTGGGCGAGGGCCAGCGCCAGCTAGTGACGCGTTTTTACGTGAATGAGATCGGAAGCTCCTGTCCCCCGCGGGGGGGGGGGGGGCAGGGGCAGCTACGGGTGAGGGGGCCGTGGGCACATGCCCCCCTGAGATTTGGTGTGCCACCCTGAAAAAAAGTTGGCGGAGCAAAACAGAAAAGAAAAGAAAAAAGGCCGAAATTGAAAGAAAAAAGAAGTGGAATATAGAAGGAAGAATAGATCGAAGGGGAAAAAAAGAAGAGGAATTCAAACTAAGAGGGGGAAGACGAGTGAATAGAGGGGAAGATTTGCCAAAAAAAAAGAATTTCATGTCACCATATAAAATTTTCGCTCGCACTGCCTGTTACCTATCGTATTCATGATTTACAAAACATGACCTATGTACATGCAGTGTCCCGTTTTAGGTCTAAAATCTGCATTTCCGCTTGGCACGCTTCGCGCTCGTATCTATTGTTTAGTTATAAACCTATCCCTTTCATGATTGCAAAAAGTGTTTAGAAATAACTTTAGAATCACCTTTTTAAGGTCGGAATATCAAACATTTTCAGCTCGCGCTTCGCGCTTGCATTATTCAATCTTGAAATATGTATCGTCTTCATCGGTAACTGCAAACAATATCGGTTGGTGATATTTACCGTATGAAAAACCACATAAAAACAAAATAATGTACAGCGTACAAAAATGGATCACCGTCTATGGAGACAGTAGGCCTATAGGCCAGGCGCGTAGCCAGGGGGGCGGTGGGGGCGGTCGCCCCCCAAAAACGTCCCCAAAAAGAAAAAAGAAGGGGAAAAAGAGAGGAGAAAAGGAAAAGCGAAGGGAGGAAAGGGAAAAAAAGTAGCTTGACGGGTTTTTCTTTGTATTCTTTATTTTTTTTCTCAAAAGAGAAACTCCTTCACTCTTGCTCTAAATTTATATGTATGAATTTTGCTTCCGCGCTGCGCGCGGTTAAATGACAATATTGCACTTCTCCTTTGTTTCCTCACCCTTTCTCTAATATAACCCTGTTTTTCCACCTAAGCTATATGTGTTTCTTGCAAGTTCAAGTTCAAATGTGTACATGAGGGCATGGCATTATAGAGTAAGTTTAGGCCGAAGTGTATGAAGTTATCTTTTTTTTCAAATTGATTGCGCAACTTCTGGTCGGGTCGGCTTCGGGCGGGTGAAATCTTTTTATCAATTTCTGCCGTCACCTCCATATAGGTAACTTCTCCCGCTTTTCAGCTCATAACTAAACAACCATTAAAAAAAAAAAAAAATTTGGGGGGGGGGGGGGGGCAAACAGGTTCATATTAAATAAATAAGTACAGTTTTTTAAATCAAATTCTATTAAACTTGCCATTAAACATGTCATTTCCCTGCACATTCATCTCCCGTCCTATTTTGCGCCCTCAGTTTGAAATTTTAAATGACACTTAAGTTTCTTTTTCATTCAAAATGAAGCGCTTCAGGATAAGTCAAAGAAATTATACATCATCCTTTTTTATATAATTTCAATAAATCACAGAAGTTTCAACTTTTTGTGCGGTATTTTCCTTGTAATGAAGTTCAATAATCTTAGAAAATCAATTGAATTAGAGCCGATGGGTAGAGATATCTGCATTTGATGAAACATCAGCCCTTTGAGATTTCAGAGATTCGAATTGCTCTGAGCGGGGATGAATATCTTCCTCTCGGCGTATAAGTAGTATAAGGTTGTCTCCAGCGTCATGACGTAATGTTACGTAACCCCTCATGAATATTAATGAGGGTCATGAATATTAATGAGGGTCGTGAATACATAATGAGGGTGTCTTGGGCGTCATGACGTCACCCGAGCCCTAGCCTTAACCCTAGCCGTAACCCTAACCATAAGAGTACCAGCAACTGTAACCCTACCCGAAACCCTAACCCTAAATGTACCAGCAACCCTAACCCTACCCCAAACCCTAATCTATCGATGTCACTGATGTCAGTCAGTGACATCGGAACACGATGGAAGATGATGGTACTGACGTCAGTCAGTATCATCATGGATGACATCGATAAGGACATCGTTGGATTGCAACAGGGAAGTGCAATGGTAGGGGAAGGAACACGATGTGACATGAAATGGGTGGGGGTATACAGTAGGATAAAAAAAAAAAACAAGGGGAGTTCTAGGACATCATACTCGATATAGTCATCCATGACATCGTTGGATTGCGACAGTGGAGTGTAGAACGTGATGGGACATGAAGGAAGGGGTAAAACAATAAGTTAAAAAAAACAAGGAAACCTCTATAAAGGGTGGAGAAAACCGTCGTTCGTCATTATTCGACGAAGAAGGAGTCACACTCAAAAACTAGTGGGACCGTCTACATACAACATGTGTAATAATACAACCGCAAACGTAGACGATACCGACTGGTGTCAAGAATTTCAGAAACAAGTGGAAAAGGCGGACTTGCTCATCATGGTCATCGAATATCTGGCCATTATCGAGATTTTCAAAGACATGAACAAATATCCCACGACATGGGTGGAAGAATTGATCAAATAAAATGCTCAGATGAAAGTACTGCAATCGGTGGAGTACTTGGACCCTCAGAAGGTGGCCAAATTTTACCCCCACGTAGCGAGAGTGATGTGGCTGAGACCAGACCCGTACCTCGTCACAGAATATGGGTTGTCTATAGCGTCATAACTTTATTATTTGTTTTATGAATATGAATTATGAAATATGTAAATTCATAACGTGTATGAAACATGGACATGATCGACGTCATAATTATGCATACATTATGAACAGATTAAGATTAAAGATATCGTGACGTTACATCGATGATGTAGTGGTCCCAAACTTTGCTTGGTTTAGAGCCCTTGGTTGTTTGCTCTCTGTATTAAGCATCTTTCGGCTTGGAATTGATTCTCATACCTCGTTGGGTTTCATGCGAATGCAGATATGGTCAGTGTCGTCGTAGCAATCAATGATCGATTTTCTAGTATGGTGGGACTAATATGGTGAAAAACAATGGGGGAAGTTGTAAAGAGCGGAGGAAAAATAATAATTTATTCGTCAGTTTCGTCATTTGGTTATTTTCATAATTTTGATAATTTTGTCATTTCATCATTTTGTTGTTCTTTAATTTGTCAATCGGTCAATTATTCATTTTCTCGTGCTGCCATTTCGTCATTCCATCCTTTAGTGAGAATAGGATGGGAAAGGGGAGGATCGATCGGCAAGGGAGGAGCACTGAGGGACAAGTATCCGTCTTTTCATCATTGTACAATTCGTCATTTTAATGTCATCCTGTTTGTGTTCATTTTCATGCCATCGTTTAAATTTTTTCTCTCGTTTCGTCGTTTTGATAATTGTCGATCAGTCAATTGTTTATTTTCTCCATCTGTCATTCGTTCATTTCGTCGTTTTGTCATTTTCGTCCTTACGTTACATCGTTGTTTCGTTACTAATAGTTTCCAAAAGAAATGGTTTCATTAAAAATCAAGAAAGATATAAGAGAACAAACTAGCTGGTCATCATGCGTATATACAATGATTGTACATCTTCTACTCCCTCCTTATAATCATATTCATACTTGTCAGTTGATTCATAACAATTATTAGTGTTATATTATTGGGAGAACTATATCCCCCACCCCACGATCGACACCCATGTCAACGATTCAACCAAAACAATATTGCTGCTCAAGTTCTTATACCCCCCGAAATCTTCATTAATTATGGCCATGACACCTTTTCCTCATTATTTCATTTTAGTCATGTTTTTCATTGTTTTCATTTTCTCATATCACCAGTCATCCGTTATTAGTTAATCGGTCAATTTATCCTATGGTCAATCCGTAATCATGGTAATTTCGTTAATAACTCGTGTCGTTTCGTCATATTTCGATGTCACTGTTTTCCCATCTTCACCTTTCATAATTTTGTCACACTTTCATGTTTCTTTCCGTAATTTTGCAATCACATATTGTAAATTATTCCTATTGCCAATCGGAATTTAGGTTGTTCTCGTCATTTTGATAATTCTGTCGTTCAAATCGGCGTCAACGGCGTTCAATAGTTGCCGCTCCTTGCGCCGGCAACGGCGTTATACACTTCCGTATTGCAACGTTGTAACGTTACTTGCATGCGACATCATGGAAAAAATTGCAAACCTTATAAAAAGTACAGATTCAGCCATTTCTTTTCATTTTGGTAGCTAGGAGCCATCAAGTCAACAGGATGAATAACCTCGATATATCAAAACGCTACAGCTGTTCACTATGCCATAGAACGTATAGTCGTAAATATGACATGAAAAGGCATCAACAAAATGCACACCCTGAAATGGAAAATGCTTATGATTATGCTGAAAATGAATACGAGGATGAAGATTCCAAAAACGAGGACAGTCATAGTGATGACGAGGGAGTAGAAACGAGTCATTCAGAAAGAGATGACGATGATACAGAGGACGGTGAATCTTCTAATTCAGAGACACCTGACAGTGACGACCCAGCAGACAACCTAGCTTATCAAGAATGGTACGCAGAGGCGATGGCAGCTACCGAGCAATTTAGAAATGAAAAGTACGACAAATACATCTCCAATGGAATGAGTGATGAAGAAGCCAAAGAAAAGGCTCATGTGAAAGTTCTGTGGGCCGTCAAACGGATCTTTTTCGACCGCTATTCTAATTTTTTGCGACAAAGTTTGTACCTCGAAGAGGACGACATGAATCAGGAAATAATTTCTGATCTCTCGGGAAAAGTAGAAAGTGGCATGAACGTTCGGAAAGCAGTACAACGAGTCTTAGCAAGACAAGGAACCAAGTTCGATGGATTATTTCAATATCAAGCTGAAGAGGATGATGATGATGATGATGATGATGAGATGGAAGGAACCGACGAAATTGATAACTAAAATACTACATTGATTGATTTAGTACGAAATCTATATATTGAGTCCGTTCTTAGGGTGGAAAGAAATAATGCATATCCATTAAATGAACTGATACGAGTCTAAAACCCTTTAAAAATACCATTCTGTATGTGATTACCCTGTGTTCTGTGTAATAAAAATAAATTAAAATAAGTTTATCCCAGATTTCTGTTTCTTATATAGTGTGTGTGGGTTGTATGCGTTTCATATTTTTTTTCATAATATTTGGCCAGCTTTACCCCTGGTGCTTTACCATCATAAAGAAACTTTTATGGGATATCCTAGAGCATGTAGAGAGCCAAAGAATATATGTAGCTATTCATTATTAAACTATGTCTAGGAGTGGAAGGAAATACGATCTTGCGAATGATGACTGGTGATATGAGAAAATGAAAACAATGAAAAACATGACTAAAATGAAATAATGAGGAAAAGGTGTCATAATTAATGAAGATTTCGGGGGGTATAAGAACTTGAGCAGCAACATTGTTTTGGTTGAATCGTTGACATGGGTGTCGATCGTGGGGTGGGGGATATAGTTCTCCCAATAATATAACACTAATAATTGTTATGAATCAACTGACAAGTATGAATATGATTATAAGGAGGGAGTAGAAGATGTACAATCATTGTATATACGCATGATGACCAGTTAGTTTGTTCTCTTATATCTTTCTTGATTTTTAATGAAACCATTTCTTTTGGAAACTATTAGTAACGAAACAACGATGTAACGTAAGGACGAAAATGACAAAACGACGAAATGAACGAATGACAGATGGAGAAAATAAACAATTGACTGATCGACAATTATCAAAACGACGAAACGAGAGAAAAAATTAAAACGATGGCATGAAAATGAACACAAACAGGATGACATTAAAATGACGAATTGTACAATGATGAAAAGACGGATACTTGTCCCTCAGTGCTCCTCCCTTGCCGATCGATCCTCCCCTTTCCCATCCTATTCTCACTAAAGGATGGAATGACGAAATGGCAGCACGAGAAAATGAATAATTGACCGATTGACAAATTAAAGAACAACAAAATGATGAAATGACAAAATTATCAAAATTATGAAAATAACCAAATGACGAAGCTGACGAATAAATTATTATTTTTCCTCCGCTCTTTACAACTTCCCCCATTGTTTTTCACCATATTAGTCCCACCATACTAGAAAATCGATCATTGATTGCTACGACGACACTGACCATATCTGCATTCGCATGAAACCCAACGAGGTATGAGAATCAATTCCAAGCCGAAAGATGCTTAATACAGAGAGCAAACAACCAAGGGCTCTAAACCAAGCAAAGTTTGGGACCACTACATCATCGATGTAACGTCACGATATCTTTAATCTTAATCTGTTCATAATGTATGCATAATTATGACGTCGATCATGTCCATGTTTCATACACGTTATGAATTTACATATTTCATAATTCATATTCATAAAACAAATAATAAAGTTATGACGCTATAGACAACCCATATTCTGTGACGAGGTACGGGTCTGGTCTCAGCCACATCACTCTCGCTACGTGGGGGTAAAATTTGGCCACCTTCTGAGGGTCCAAGTACTCCACCGATTGCAGTACTTTCATCTGAGCATTTTATTTGATCAATTCTTCCACCCATGTCGTGGGATATTTGTTCATGTCTTTGAAAATCTCGATAATGGCCAGATATTCGATGACCATGATGAGCAAGTCCGCCTTTTCCACTTGTTTCTGAAATTCTTGACACCAGTCGGTATCGTCTACGTTTGCGGTTGTATTATTACACATGTTGTATGTAGACGGTCCCACTAGTTTTTGAGTGTGACTCCTTCTTCGTCGAATAATGACGAACGACGGTTTTCTCCACCCTTTATAGAGGTTTCCTTGTTTTTTTAACTTATTGTTTTACCCCTTCCTTCATGTCCCATCACGTTCTACACTCCACTGTCGCAATCCAACGATGTCATGGATGACTATATCGAGTATGATGTCCTAGAACTCCCCTTGTTTTTTTTTTTTTATCCTACTGTATACCCCCACCCATTTCATGTCACATCGTGTTCCTTCCCCTACCATTGCACTTCCCTGTTGCAATCCAACGATGTCCTTATCGATGTCATCCATGATGATACTGACTGACGTCAGTACCATCATCTTCCATCGTGTTCCGATGTCACTGACTGACATCAGTGACATCGATAGATTAGGGTTTGGGGTAGGGTTAGGGTTGCTGGTACATTTAGGGTTAGGGTTTCGGGTAGGGTTACAGTTGCTGGTACTCTTATGGTTAGGGTTACGGCTAGGGTTAAGGCTAGGGCTCGGGTGACGTCATGACGCCCAAGACACCCTCATTATGTATTCACGACCCTCATTAATATTCATGACCCTCATTAATATTCATGAGGGGTTACGTAACATTACGTCATGACGCTGGAGACAACCTTATACTACTCGTATACCCTTCTTCTTCTGTTTTGCGAGTTAAAGATTTGCACTGTCGCTAAATTGTTTGTAATCAAATCTGACCTTTCCAAGGGAAGCATTCAATATAACTAAAAGAAAACCCTTTTCTTGGGACCCTTTTCTTTTCCAAAAAAATGATGAAACGATTTAGCTTCCGCGCTTCGCGCGGGGTGATTATTTTAATTTCCTCCGTTTTATCCCTTTTTTGTGCGTTCACAATCAATTTTGAAAACAAGGTTCCAAATCACAATATAGTCAACTGAATTGGAGCTGATATAGATACTAAAGACAAGAGAGACGGCTCCTTTTTCATTTTAATTTATGAAACACCGAAATCTTCGCGCGGGGGGGGGGGAACTCCCCCTCCCAGGCCTGCACCCACCCCCTAGGGAGCGCGCTTCGCGCGCTCTGTAAGTGTTGGCACGCTTCGCGTGCATTTACCGCCCCCTCCAAAATGAAATCCTGGCTACGCGGTTGCTATAGGCATATATACCATTCACTGGCGCTCGCATTTAATTGTGGTTGAAATATGTATCGTCTTCATGGGTAACAAACAGTAGTTCTTAACAGGTCCATTTTCGATCCGGCCAGAACATTTATTAAAAATTTCTGCTCACGCTTGGCGTTCGCAGTATATACGCATCTTAGTTGTTCAGGATCACAAACTTGCCCGGAATGTTGATTTTTCAGGAAAAAATACATGAAAATTATATGAAAAAAAAAATAGCTCGCGCTTCAAGCTCGCACTTTTTATATAGGGCTTATGAGGTTATTTCATATTTATGTTGTTTTATAAGAATAAGCTAGAAAGTGACTGTGAGGATAGTACCCTTCAAACAAACAAAAATCAACTTTGAGCGGCTGATAATGAAGGCTCCTAATTTTTTTCAATAATATTAACAACTGGCATTTCTTCGTTCCATAATATGCACATCCGCTCTTATTTTTCTCTCTCCCTCTCCCTCTCTTTCTGTTTTCTTTTCTACTTGCGTACGGTATATCATTTTTGGTTTGTCTATAGCTTTAACTTTCTTCTTTAAATACGGCTTCTCCCTGGTTTACAGTGGCGTAATTAACAGGCGGGGGGGGGGGTGGCAGGGGGGCAAGCTACCCCCTGGCGGATTTCACCGGGAAAATTAAAAAACGGGAAAAAGAGAATAGATAGAAAGAAAGAAAGAAAGAAAGGGACAGAAAGAAAGAAAAAAGAGAAAAGGGGGAAAAATCATTAGCATGATTAGCAATAGAGTGATATATAGGAGGCGCGATAGCTCAGTCGGTAGAGCGGGGGATTCGTATTCCGGTGACCCCGGTTCGATTCCCACTTGGTGCGCTAGCGCCCTTTGGTATGGCATTAATCATCAGTACCAGATCCTTCGGATAGGACCTTAAGCCGTCGGTCCTCTGGTTGTTTGCTTACAAGCATTCATGCTTTCTTAGCAATCAGTTAAAACAATCACAACCACCACACGCGAGGAGAGTTTACACTAAACCAAACGAGGAGAGTTTACACTAATCTAAAATTAATGCACGGGCATGAATGGTGGGAAAATGGGAGATAGAAGCGAAAAGAAACGGGAAATGAAGGTAGACCCCAAAAAATCAGAATATGAAGAAAAGGATAATAAAAACAATAAGAAAATAACTTAATAACACGACCGGGCTGCCGAGGATTGAAAAATATAAAGAACGGGAAGAAAGGTGGATGGCGTCTATTATAAACTTGCTACATTTTATGCAATAATGGTCGCGATCAGGACAAAAAAATCTTTAGCCATGCATGGGCTAGTTATCCCGCTAGTTATATCCCCCCGGTATATCCCCTATATGTCCTAACCTAAGTAAAGCTTTACGCTGGATAGGTTTACGGTAAAAAGCTTCAAAATGTTTACTTTGGCTAAATTTCCAAAGCTAGTATCACTTAATTAGATAGCCATCCAGTTTATGAAAGTGCTTAGACCGTCCAGTTATCATCTCGGGATATCAAAAATTTTCAGCTCGCGCTTTGCGCTCGCAATATTTATTTGATGAGATATCATCTTCATGACCCAATGCAAGCAGCTAGTCATTAACATGTTCTTTTGCCTCCCCTAGGTTAAAAGTGCTGGTGCCGCCACTGCCCCGGACCCGATCTGCATAGCACTGGCCCCCAAAAGTTCTAGTACCGAGAACAAAAAAAAGAAAAGATGAAAGGAAAGGAAGATGTAAGATATGATGTTATTTTCTGAATACCATGTCAAAATAAATCTCAAAGTTAGCTCGCTCGGGACTTATATTAAGCCGTATTAGGCAGCTTTTCTTGTAAGTTACGACTTCATGAAGCTCTGGAAAAATCTCTCTACATCGACAAAATCAAAGGATTATTTGGAATATAAATTACTTGAACTTGAACAATATAGTCAAAGGCAGCAGGGATCTGTTGTTTGGACGAAAATTTGACTGGATTCTGTCAGACTTTGGATATAGTTTATGATACGACTTTGCAATTTTGAAAATGGCGGCTTATAACAGGGAAGCCAATGAGAGGCAATCATACGCAGCAGCAACAGGGATCAAAGACAAACACACCATTACTGGTAAGCCAATTTTCTTTAAACATCGGGATGTACCCCATGTTATGGAAAAGTACTTGGAAAGTCCAGAAGTATACAAGGCCCTACTAAAGTCTGTGCCTACATCTCACATCATGGGCATACAGAAAGTTGGTGGGCTATGGAGGTTATACATTACACATCAGGACTATAGAATTGCACTGATAGCAAGTGGTTTGAACATTCGTAATGTATGCATTGCAGTGTATGATTCTAACCCATTTCTAGCGGGTGGAAATGAGAACCTTCTTAGACTAACTGTGAAAGACATCCCTTTGTCTGTGGACAACTCAGTGATTGTTGATGAACTTGAGAAACGAAAATACAAGGTGTCGGGAAAGGTTACGTTCCCAAAGTTGAGGGTAGATGGCCAACTAACAAACTGCCTAACGGGCGACAGAGTCATCTATATAGAAAAGCCAGCACAACCTGTTCCGAGAATCTTCTCTTTCGGAAATTTTCGTGGAAAGGTGTTTCATGCAAACCAAGTCAACAAAGATCAAATAACATGTTCAAACTGTCTTAATAAGGGACATCATCGTTCAGCATGCACAAACCAGATCGTATGTCGGCTGTGCAAGAGGGAAGGGCACTTACAACGAGATTGTCCGAACCCCGGATTAACAAGCGAAGAAGGCCGAGAGGAGCCGATCGGTATTAAGCAAGGAACCTTGGATACTCGGGAGCGAAGTCAATACGACAAAAAGGAGCCGATGCGAACCGTCGCCAAGACAACCAATCACATAGCTGACAGCCAGGCTGGAGTTGAGATGCCGAAACGGACCGCTACCAAGGCAACGAGACGAACAGCTGACAACCAAGATGCTACCGAATTGCAGACCCTTTCACAAGATGAAACGTCGGGCAACACACAATCAAAGATTACGCAATTCATTCGTAGCGAGCGTCTCAAACAAGCAGACCGAGTTCACACAGAAACCAGCGCTGATGAATCGAGTGATGGTGATAGTCTAGAAATCGAGACGGATGATTGTCCAGAATCGGAAGTATCGATAGAGTCACCCGAGTTGCCGAAGACTAGATCTCAACTTGCAGCGAAGAAACCAGCAAAGAAAAGAAAGCTAAAAGAGAAGAAATCAAAGAAAAAGTGAGGAAAAATCTTATTGGTGTCTCAACTTAATTTTCTTTTATCATGTCATCGTGTCATCTTTTGAGCGTTAATGTGAGAGGATTGCGCAACAAAACCAAGCGCAACATCTTCTTCAAATGGTGTCAAAACCAAAAAGCTGACCTCATTTTAGCCCAAGAAACGTATTGGTCGAAGGAGATCGAACCAGTCATTAATAGTGAATGGAAAGGCAAAGTATTTTATTCTCATGAAAGCAATCGTGCAAGAGGTGTCGCAGTTATAGCAAAGGAAAATATAAATATCAACATGACTAAAGACAGTAGCTGTGAAGACAACACTGGAAGACTATTAGTGATCAAATTCACGAAGAACTCAGCTAATTATTGTTTAATTAATTTGTATGCTCCAACGGAGAAAAAGAACAAAGATTCATTTTTTAGGAAACTTCGAAAAACAATTGATCATATCCAAAACAAAGATAAAGATTGTTATCTAATTTTGGGAGGCGATTGGAATTCTGTTTTAGATCCACGAAAAGATACGAAAGGATCAAAAAGCTTGTACTATAAAACTCCACACAAACTAAAAACTTTGCTGAAAAATAAAGGATTCGTAGATGTCTGGAGAAAATTTAACAAAGATGTAAGACAATTCACTTGGAGAAATATGAATATGGATATTGCATCTAGATTAGACTATTGGATAATAAGTAAGGACATGTTGGGGAAAGTTGTCTCTACAGACATTAGACCCGTTGTTAAGGGAGATCATAATGCAATCTCTTTGAAATTAAGATTGAGCGAAATAATTAAAGGTCCAGGATATTGGAAACTTAATACTTCCTACCTTAGTGACAATAACTTTAAGACAGGAATTAGAAATGTTATATCAAAATGCCTTAGTGATAATGAAAATACCTCTATGATGAAACTAGAGATTTTGAAGATCAAATGTAGAGAATTTGCTCAGAAATTCAGCAAACGAAAAAGGAAAAAAATGTGAAAAAGAACTTTTGGAAATTGAGTTAGCCAAATGTGAATGTGATTTAGACAATCGAAATAATGATATATCAAAAGGAAAATACCTACAACTTAAAGAAAAGTTAGAGAAGCTATACATAAATGAATGTAAAGGTGCCGTAATAAGGTCACGGATCAGATGGATGGAAGAAGGGGAAAAAAACACAAATTATTTTTTATCCATTGAGAAAAAAAATGGGGAAAATAAACTAATTACTCAACTAAGAGTAAATGGGAAGAGACATGTAGTTACTAAGCAACAACATGTCTTAAGAGAAGTTAAACTGTATTATGAAGATCTGTATAAGAGAAATCATATTAATCTAGATCATATGAATGAATATGTGTTCTCACAAGATGTGAAAAAGCTTAGTCAAGATGAAAGAAATAAATGTGAAGGCTTGATGAGTATGGCAGAATGCAAAAAGGCTGTATTCTCAATGAAGAGGAATAAAGCGCCAGGTATGGACGGACTGCCTATCGAATTTTATCAAGTTTTCTGGGAAGAAATAGGCGAGTTGTTAATTAGTGCATTCAATGAATTCTTCAGTAATGGACAGATGTCGCCTTCACAACGAAAAGGTCTCATAACTCTGATTTATAAAAAAGGAAACAGTGATGATTTAAAGAACTGGAGACCAGTAACACTACTCAATTGCGACTATAAAATAATTGCAACAGTTCTAGCATTAAGATTACAAAAGGTTTTAACGAGTATTATTATGGAAACACAAGTAGGGTATATTAAAGGACGTTTAGGAGGTTTCAATGTAAGACTTGTTAAAGATATGATAGATTACATGCATGAAAAAAATGTTGAAGGTGCAGTCATGATGGATGATTTCACCAAAGCATTTGATTGTATTGATATATCTTTTATAATGAAATGCTTAGACAAGTTAAATTTTGGCGATGAATTTCGCAAATGGATCTGTGTCCTTTACAGTCGAATAGTAAGTTCAGTAATTGTAAATGGTAGGATAACAGAAGAGTTTCAAGTGCAAAGGGGAATACGGCAAGGCTGTCCTCTTTCGGCACTCCTGTTTGTGATTGCAGCTGAATTCTTTGCAAACAAGATACGTAAAAATGATAGTATAAGAGGTGTTTGTTTTGATGAAACCAATGGTCACTTTGAGTTAAAGGTATTACAGTATGCAGATGATACTACCTTTTTTGTTGGAGACGATAGCTCTTTAGAAATTATTTTAACTGAATTAGAAGATTTTGGGAGGGTAGCCGGTCCTAAAATTAACAAAGAAAAAACTGCACTCTTATGGATAGGTAAGAAAAAAACTCGATGGGTGATACAAGACATTGACCTGACATGGGCAGAAAACCCGGTAAAATATTTGGGCTTTTTTATCTCTAATAATGTGGAAATTGCTAACAGTGCAAATTGGGAAAATAAGTTAGAGAAAATGCAACGTCTCCTAGATAATTGGCGTAAAAGAAACTTGACATTATTTGGTAGAGTGACGATTGTGAAATGCTTGGCACTAAGCCAAGTAGTCCATTTGCTTATGTTTAATTCAGTTCCATCAATAATTATTAAGAAACTAAATAGAATGTTTTTCAAATTCCTTTGGAATTCACGAATGGAAAAGGTTAGAAGATGTGATGTTATCAAAGATTACACACAAGGTGGTCTGAAAATGGTTGACATAGAAAAGAAAGTAGTCAGTTTTAGATTAAGATGGTTAGGAAGGTTAACAAATGAGGTAAATTCTATGTGGAAAACACTTGGAAATTATTGGTTTGAGCGTTTTGGAACTCTTAATCTAATCTTGAATAGCGACTTTCGGGTTCACAATGTTACCCCATTGTTTGATAAGAAAATACCTCCATTTTATGTTGAAATAATTCGAGCTTGGAGTCTGATTGATAAAGAAATATTATTCAGAAAAGAACATGAGGTAGAAAATATTTTATGGTTTAATCATTATATTGTTTTTAATAAATCACCACTATTTTTCAAGGAATGGTACAGTAGTGGAATAATATACTTGGAAGACATTTTGAATGTTAATGGAGGCTTTAAAGATGTATCCGAAATTTCATCTATGTTGAAGTTTAAAAATAGTAAAAGATCTGTCATTTTTTATTATTCAAAACTGAGGCAAGCTATACCTAAAATTTGGCTATCAAAATCTATTATTGAGAACCTACAAAGATCTGCGCATCTTGATATACCCAAACTAAAAATAGGTAACTCAGTAAAATGTCTGGACCACGTACCTTCAAGATACTTTTACAATTATGCTATACGTCATGAAGGGTCAAATTCACGTTGTTGTTTCTTTTGGGAAAATATTTCGAAAAAGAGTATAGTCTGGAATACTTGTTTCGAGAGAAACTTGTTAACAGTAAAAGAAAACAAACTTAGATCATTTAATTTCAAAATACTATATAATTTATTGCCTGTGAAAAGAAATTTATGTAAATGGCGTATAAATGAAGATGCTTATTGTAATAGTTGCCATGTAGAAGAGGACATAACACATGCCTTGATCACTTGTAAATTAAATCAAAATTTTTGGTCATATATAATTTGGCTGATTAAAAAAGCCTTCAATAAACACGTTATTATCGATGTCGATTTTTTGATAAAAAATAACGAGCACAAAGAACTAGATGATATCATTAATGTAGCTTTTTGGACTGTGTATAAATCAATTTTGTTACGTAATTACAGGAAAGTAGACAATAGACCATCAAATCTAACGTTTTTATTTAAATCAGAATTGCGTAGGAGACTAGAAATGAACAAAAACTGTACTGGTAAATCTTTGTATCGTCTTCCGTATGTATTATTTGATTATGTTTAATGTATTTTGATATAAATGTGAAATGTATATACAGATGATTAAATAAATGCTATTGAAAGAAAAAAAAAAAAGCCGTATTAGGCAGCTTTCTGCAGCGCGCGCCTTGCTGTGCCACCTCTTTTTTGTACTTATCACGCATTGATCTTCGCCCTAATGCTAGGGGCACAACCATTTAAAAAATCCTGTTCACACCGTGATATGACCGGGATCATTTTTGCTCTTGCCCCCCCCCCCCCCCCTGGCCACCGACCCCTGTTACGCCCCTACTGGTTTATACTACTTTCCTGTATACAGGCATGCCTTTATCTCGTAAGGACAATGCTATTTCCCTATTTCATCTTTATTTCTTTAAACATTAATTTTAGGCTCCCCTGGCCCTTAATTTGCTTTGGTTTGTTTCGGTTGGTGTTATTTACCGTATGGAAAACCGTATAAAAAACAAAATAATGTACAGTGTACAAAAATGGATCACTCTATGGAGATAGTATTAGGCCTATATACCATTCACTGGCGCAGTTTGCCCCCTCTCCCTCCCCATACGCCAGAGGACAGTACGAGTGAACTCATTTTAAAACCTTAATCTTAATTCAATCAAGGATTTAAAGGGGAAGTTCACCCTGGAGAAAATTTGTTGTAAATATAGCAGAAAAAATACTAATAAATCATTGGTGAATGTTTGAGGAAAATCCATTAAAAGTTTAAAAAGTTATTATAGGAGTTTAAGTTTTAGATAGTGTGACGTCATATTCGAGCAGCTGCCCCACTCATTATGTTATGTAATCAAGTGCATAAATTTTAAGTATTAATGGTGATGAGTATATCTATTTTTTATTTTTAGGAACTGATGTGAGATAATTTGTCTATTGATATACTGAAGGTACAATTTTTTTCACATTTTCTGAGAAAGAGACATTTCATTGATTTACCATACGATATTTTGGAAAGCTGCTTTCATATGACGTCACAAATCAAATGATTAAAATTCTAATAACCTTTAGTTTATTGTTTCATGGAGTTCCCTCAAGCCTTAGGCAGTTTATCATTTTTCGGCTATTTTTACAATAAACTTTTTGCCGACTTTTTGTCATGGTGAAATTCTCCTTTAAAACCTTGCAGATGGATAGACCGTAGACGATTAACGTTTACTGCATGACCCCCAGGGGAGACACAACGCTAAAACATAGGGGAGGGGAGGGGGACCCTACATGGAAATACATGTGCTCTTTTTTTTTTACTCACCTTTTTTCATCCTCCTTTTCTCTTTCCCCATTATTGGAGAAATCACAGGGGGAATTTAAGATCACCCCTGTGTATGTCGAAAGCCATTTCCCCCGATTGTTTTTTTTTTAAGTTGTAATCGGAGCAGTAATTCACGCTTCAAGTAGCTGGCCTATATTACATCGCTCTTACAGAGATGCTTATTACAATGAGAATTAAGAAATTAAGAAGAAGCTGTGCAATAAAATAGAATCTTTTCTCAATCATCATTGGGAATAAAAATATAGAAGTTCGATCATTTTGCGAGCTTTGATTACATCAGCTTTAATTTGTTTTCGCTTTGTAAGTCTTTCCACCCCACCAATAAATGATGGCATAGGCGCAGATAGGGGGCTAGGGGGACTAGAGCCCCCCCCCCCCCATTCACCCCCGAAAAGGGAGAATAAAAAAAAAAAAAAAAGGAATGAAAAAGGAGAGGAATAATTGGAAAGTAAAAAAAAATGATAATAAAATTAACTACATACAACGTAAAACCCAACAAAAATCAACTTGTAGCTGCCGACTGGGGAAAAAATGTGATATATCATTTTTTTCTGCCCCTCCTATTGGCGAAAATTGGATCCCCCACCTGGAACCCCCCTCCCTCCCCTCTGTATATACGTACGTAAGTGAATGTTGGTGAACTGAAATCCCTATAATCATTGGCGGCGGAGGCATCAAAATTTAGGGGGAGGGCGGAAAAAATTCACCCACATTTTCCCCAGTAGGCTGCTAAAACCTGACTTTTTAATTTTTTGTTCAGGGGGTAGCCCCCATTTAAGTCTGAAGTGTTAAGTACATCTTAGTTTTTTTTAATATATATCTGATAAGGTAATCTTGTGTCCAGGATTGTGAATGCAGTGGCCCGAACTGATTTTGGTGCCCCTGTGTACTTTCCGGAAAATGGCGCCCCCCATGAACACGATGGGTATCTAAATAAACATTTTATGCGAGCGCGTAGCGCTAGCTTAAAATTTTTGATATTCCGACTCGACACGAAACTGGACATTCTTGCTATCTTTTTAAAACCATAAACAGGATGGGTATCTATCCAAACAATAATATTGATACGAGCGTGAAGCGCGAGCTGAAAAATTTCGATATTCTGACCTAAGATTTGAGCATTTCTAGAACACTTTTGGTGATCATGAGCCAGACGGTTATCTAACTAAACATCTTATGCGAGCGCGTAGCGCGACCTGAAAATTTTTGATATTCCAAACCCAAAACTGGACATTCTAAGCACATTTTGTAACCATGAACAGGATGGGTATCTACATGTGTACAAACAATACATGCGAGCGAGAAGCTCGAGCTGAAATTTTTTGATATTTTGACTTAAAATTTGGACATTCTAAGCACTTTTAGTAATGAACAAGATGGGTATCTAACTATAAAACATTTTAGGCGAGCGGGAAGTGCGAGCTGAAAATTTTTGATATTCTGACCCACAACGTGTGATTCTAAGCACTTTTTGTGACTCTGAACAGTTAGGATGGATATCTATCTAAACAATTCAAGCTAGCGCGAAGCGCGAGATTAACATTTTTTTTTATATTATGACCTAAAACCTGGACATTCTTAGCACTTTTGGTAATCATGAAAAGGATGGATATCCAACTAAACAATATTATGTGAGTGTGAGGAGCGAGATGAAAATAAGTGATATACTGAATTGAAAAGGGAACACTTAATTCAATTTTTTGTTTGTTGTAATTCATGAAGAAAATACGTATTTTTTTACATTCAGTAATTTTTTGTAAGCAAGAACAGAATGCAATGAAAACTTGATTCGCGAGCAAAAATGATTTGAGCATATTGACTTTAAAATGGGATATTCAAAGCTACATGTTACCCTCGTGAGCAGATATTCTTGTACAGGGAATGCGAGCGCGAAGCACGAGCAAAATTTTCATTTTCATGGACCCGATTTTTTTATTTTCCTATCATTCCCCTCCCCCTTATTTTATTCACATTTCTTCTCTTTTTTTGTTTATCTTGCTCTAATTTTTCTCTTCTTCCTTTTTTTCAATTTTTTTTATTCTTCGCCAAGAGCGAAGCCTGCGTCGGATGGGGTCCAGGGAGCAAAGCCCCAGGCAGCTTCAGAATTCTGATATTTCCAGAGGGTATATTTTGTTTAAAAAAAATATTTGTATGAAATCAACATTCTAAAATCGTCAAGTTAATCTCATTAGATTTTTTTTGGTTTAAAGATATAAGACTAGGCAACAACCAATAACCATGTTTTTTGTTGTTGTTTCTTTTAGACATATATGAAAATTGAAAAAAAAATTATCACTGATGATGTACTATACCTAAAGTGCAATAATTAATCGTGCTCTATAAAATTTTGATAGTTCTAATTCGATTATATTTTATAAATTCGCAAGTAGGGCTATCTATTAACTTCATGTATTTTTCTATATTCTGTGAAATTTGTATGCAATAAACCGAATTGAATTTGAATGTGTGAAATGAGGGGTTTTTAGGAAAAGTGAGGAAATGGGAGCTTAGCCTATATAGCGCAGAGAGTGAGCTTGGAAAGTTGCGCGCATTTCCAGATGCAAATCTATTTCTTTTAATATTTTTGCGTTTCCAGTCTTTTCACTACTATTCGTAATATTTCTTAAAACATTGCATTATGAAGGGTAATAAATAAATTCCCGAATTATATAATGGAGGGGTATGATTTAAACATCCTTCATTTTGGTGTTGAAAAAAAAATTTTTGCTTGTCAATATAGTACTATTTTCCTTAGTTAAAATTGTAATTTTTCGCTATTCTATATAGGTTTCAATTTTTATTGTTTCAGCTGTTCAGTGGGCCTACCCTTGTCGTTTATCATTTTCCTTTCATCTTTTTCTTTCTTTCTTTCTTCCTCTCTTTCTCTGTTTAGGGGGGGGGGGACGCGCCCCCCCCCCGCTGCCTATGCCTATAATGATGTTTGGATGAGGATGAATAGAGTAGCGGCACTAGCGTACCTACGGGGGGGGCAGAGGGGGCAGTCTGCCACCCCTGACGAGCCACAACCCATGCAAAGGACGTATCCATGCCCCCCCCCTGACGACCTTGAAAGACCTTTTTTGCCCCTCCCCCCCCTCGACGAGCTTGAAGACCTTTATTGCCCCCCCTGACGAGCTTGAAGCTTTATTATTTTTTTTTTTTCTGGTACGAAATCCTTCATTTGTGATTGCGGCGGAGGCATCAAAATTTAGGGAGGAGGGCGGAAAAAATTCACCTACATTTTCCCCAGTCGGCTGCTAAAACAGGATGGGTATTTACATGTATACAAACAATTCATGCGAGCGAGAAGCTCGAGCTGAAAATTTGTGATATTTTGACTTAAAATGTTGACATCCTAAGCACTTTTAGTAATGAACAAGATGGGTATCTAACTATAAAACATTTTAGGCGAGCGGGAAGCGCGAGCTGAAAATTTTTGATATTCTGACCCACAACATATTCATTTTCATGGACCCGATTTTTTTATTTTCCTATCATTCCCCTCCCCCTTATTTTATTAACATTTCTTCTCTTTTTTTTTTTATCTTGCTCTAATTTTTATCTTCTTCCTTTTTTCATTTTTTTTATTCTTCGCCTAGAGCGAAGCCTGCGTCGGATGGGGTCCAGGGAGCAAAGCCCCAGGCAGCTTCAGAATTCTGATATTTCCAGAGGATATATTTTGTATAAAAAAAAAATATTTGTATGAAATCAACATTCTAAAATCGTCAAGTTAATCTCATTAGATTTTTTTTGGTTTAAAGATATAAGACTATAGGCAACAACCAATAACCATGTTTTTTTTTTGTTGTTTCTTTTAGACATATATGAAAATTGAAAAAAAATTATCACTGATGATGTACTATACCTAAAGTGCAATAATTAATCGTGCTCTATATAATTTTGATAGTTGTAATTCGATTATATTTTATAAATTCGCAAGTAGGGCTATCAATTAATTTCATGTATTTTTCTATATTCTGTGAAATTTGTATGCAATAAACCGAATTGAATTTGAATGTGTGAAATGAGGGGTTTTTAAGAAAAAGTGAGGAAATGCGAGCTTAGCCTAGCGCAGAGAGTGAGCTTGGAAAGTTGCGCGCATTTTCAGATGCAAATCTATTTCTTTCAATATTTTTGCGTTTCCAGTCTTTTCACTACTATTCGTTATATTTCTTAAAACATTGCATTATGAAGGGTAATAAATAAATTCCCGAATTATATAATGGAGGGGTTTGATTTAAACATCCTTCATTTTGGTGCTGAAAAAAAAAATTTTGCTTGTCAATTTTTTTTCTGAATAAATCGTAGGCCTATAAGAAACGAGTTTAAACTTTGTGTACTATTTTCCTTAGTAAAAATTGTAATTTTTCGCTATTCTATATAGGTTTCAATTTTTATTGTTTCAGCTGTTCAGTGGGCCTACCCTTGTCGTTTATCATTTTCCTTTCATCTTTTTCTTTCTTTCTTTCTTCCTCTCTTTCTCTGTTTAGGGGGGGGGGGCGCGCCCCCCCCCCCGCCGCCTATGCCTATAATGATGTTTGGATGAGGATGAATAGAGTAGCGGCACTAGCGTACCTACGGGGGGGGGGCAGAGGGGGCAGTCTGCCCCCCCTGACGAGCCACAACCCATGCAAAGGACGTATCCCTGCCCCCCTGATGACCTTGAAAGACCTTTTTTGCCCCCCCCCCTGACGAGCTTGAAGACCTTTATTGCCCCCCTGACGAGCTTGAAGACCTTTATTGCCCCCCTGACGAGCTTGAAGCTTTTTTTTTTTTTTTTTTTTTGCTTGTCAATTTTTTTTCTGGTACGAAATCCTTCATTTGTGATTGAAGACCTTTTTTTTTTTTTTGCTTGTCAAATTTTTTGGCGGACGGTTTTGCCCCCCCCCCCCCTGTGAAAAATCCTAGGTACGCCACTGAGTAGCGGCTATAGATATTTGACATCTCGGTCCTCGAACGCGCCGAAAATTGACACGCGCTGTTGTCTGGGGCACTATCTAGGAAATTGTATAGCAATTTAAGGGTCTGACATGCACTTACAAAATGTTGCGTAATTTCGGAACCGCGTATCTGGGCGTCACAAATTTGATCTCAAAAGATGCGCAAGAAAGTAAAAAGTCAGCGAGCGGCGCGGCCAAAAAATTTGCGCGGCGAAAATATAGCGCGAATCGTTGAAGGGGTGGGGGCTCCGAGCCCCCTCCCCTCGGCCTAGATAGACCTCATGCAGGCATTTGACTATTTTATTTATTGGGTAACATGGAAAATAACTCCTAAAGGAATATTTTTATTCAAATAATTTAGGAAAGATGGTAAATGAAATATGACATAATTTTGTTTTATCACTAGCTTGCATATTCCTTTGTTTCATCTCCTGTTACACTGAATGTTTGTCTATTTTTTTTAAACACAAGAAGCCTACCTTCATGTTCAACCTCCTGGTCAAAATATGTTATTATGAAATAAGGACATAATGATTATATAATGCAGTATTATGTTGATCTTTTATTAACTGGGGGTCATTTCATAAAGCTGTTCGTAAGTTAAGAGCGACTTTAAGAACGACTGGTGATCCTTCCTTATGCGCTAAACCATCGCCAATGAATATACAATTTACCACAAGAAAGGATCACCAGTCGTTCTTAAAGTCGCTCTTAACTTACGAACAGCTTTATGAAACACCCACAAGAATCAAGGTTGGATATTTGTTGATGTGTTGATCAAGGCTCTGGTAAACTTTCCTTAAAGAAGAACCCTTCTTTAAAAAAAGGAATGCATTTCATTTGAATATTTTAATAACTAGGTTTAATGCTTTAAAAAAGTTGAGGTGTATATCATCATAAATACAAAGAGTGCATTCTAAATTTCATGGATTTGAAATTAATTAAGATTGGCTTTGATCAGTGACTAGCCAAACACTGGAATTAGATTTAGACCTCAAAGACTGAATTTAAAGCTTAAATATATCAATTCAAACCATTTGGGATTTCAAAAACAATCCTCAGAATTCAAATGAAAACCAGATTCTGGCTGGTCACTATAACTACAGCCAATCAGGATTTATATAAATCTCCTTAATTCAGACAGTATTGATAAAAGAGAAATATTTTTTTTCACAAGACATACACAGCCAATTTATTGCACAAATAAATAAAAGAAAGGAATAGTAAACTTCTCCCAATCACATGAGAGAAATAAAGAGCAGCAGCATCTTTTTTTACACAAGACTTAGTGAATACATGGAAAATTATCATTCTCAATAATTGTGGGCATGAAAGTTATGAAGGATCAAAATTATCACCAGTGATGTGATATTGATACCAACAAGATTTGAAATTAACAAAGGATGTATGAAAAATACTTTATAACAAGATGAAAAAGAAATATTTTTAAAAACACACATTATAATTGATCTTTTACACACAAACTAACATAAAGAAGTACTGAAGTAAAAACAAAAATTCCCTAGTTTCACATATTGAAGGGCTAAATTTGAAAGATAGCAACATAGAATTAAAATGCATATGCAGATTACCAACAGATTACACAACACAATCTAATCATGATAGTGACATAGAAATAGTCAACCTGACTTCAATAATAATAATATAGTAAATGCTTCACTATCATTCAGTGTATAGTAGGAACGCACAAAAAATGAAATGAGATCAAAATAATGATTATCACTATACATTCTGAATAAAATTGTATAAGAACAATGCTTTCAATAATTCTTATTCATTAAATGCTCATAATTCATATGCTGACAAATTTACATTTATGATCAAAATCTTATTTTTGAGAAATGAACTTTAAGAAAAGTACAATACCTTAATGTAAATTACATAGAAACCACACTGAGATGACACAGAATATAATTGTTCACTTATTACACAGACAAGATGCAGGTCTACTGACTTTGGGATTTTGCATTAGGTTGATAGTTGCAACATTCTGTTTCATTATCAATTACAAAGAATACATCCAGTATCTATTGGCTATTCATATTCATGGTATGAATATTTCATGTAAGGAACTATTAACAATGGTATTCATACAATATGATCAATTGAAAATAATACTTTTATCCTGTCCATATATATTACTTGAGGCTACATCAGGTAAGACCCTAGAGAGTTCTCACATAATTTGCTGCAAAGCTTATACAGGTATCCATTAACCTGTTACAATGAAATCAAATTATTGGTATCCAATCTACATACAGGCCTGTACTTTGTAGCTATGCTTGGCGACCCTCTGGCAAGCTTTAGGGTTGCAAGCAACATGTTTTCCCCCAAAAGCATGCGTAAAATCTGACTATGCTTGTAATAAGATGAAAACCAAAAGCAGGAGCATCAAAACAATGCATTCATAGATAATGAAATCAAAAATACAAATCTATAGGAAGGAAGACAACATTACAAGGAAATCAAGCTCAAAACATTTGAAATTTACAGAATAATTCATTAAAATCAACAACAACTGAATATTAGTTAGAGGTTAGTATTATTTGGTTCTTATGCTCAAAATTGTAAAAACTTCAATATCATACAAGTATCACATTCCCTCCCTTAAATATAACTACAAACATTGTGACATTTTGTTTTGATATAATATCAAATAGCTTACATTTATGGCAGTGAAATTAGACGCTTTCTTCATTCCATTATTTAGTGTGTCAAATTTAAATTTGCTTAACAATACACCATTTAGAAGGTAAACAAAACATTGTGTTATTAAAAATGATGCAACTTTTTCAACAAATATGTTACATATACAATGCATTTTAAACTCAAACCATATAAATAAGATTGCACTGTAATATTTAACCCTGGCTTTTGTTTTCCAGCAAGATCTTTGAAATAATTTGCTGCAGTATATACATAGCAATACACGAAATGGAAGGAAAATTAAAATTTTGAATGGATTTCACACATGATTATCTTTTTACATAATCTATACAAAATTCAAATATTACACTGTTACACACTGCACTGTATATGGAGCCTCGGATCTGCTCAATATCAATACATACTATCATTATTAATGTATGATATTATATGACAAATTCTTTCACTAATCTGTGAACTAAAATGCTTGTTTTTTTTTAATTACAATTGACAATACTCTCAAATGAGATGATTTATTTAACAACATATTGCAATCCAAATCTGGGTGATGGTTGAAAAATATTTTCAAATTGAAGGATGATCTTTACAATTGCATTCATTAAATAAGTACATTATATTCAAGCTGCACCTCTTTGTTACAACACAAGAAATTATATGTTACCTTTATCAAATCTCTGCCTGATCTCCCTGGTCTCATGTACAATATATTAAGATTCATTGTTTTCAGTATTTTTCGTTGTATGTACAAGATTCAGTTTAGCCACAAATTAAGTTCATCCATAAACAAAGATTTTTTTTAAATACAAGTGTTGTTCAGAGAAATGCAAGTCCCACTGACTAAGCATGTATCTACAAGGTTGGGATTGCAACAAGAACAGCATAAATAATTACATCAAATGTTACATCATAAATACATGAATATTAAATTATCAAGATGATTAAGAAAATTACAACGATGTTTTAATTTACATCAGGAATTGCAATTGAATCGAAGTGTTAGTTTGATAAATAATAACATTTTAGTTACCATTCATGATTTAAAAGTTCAAATAGTAGCCACATATATAATTAACTTAAAATGATTCTGCTTACCATATTTGATTACTGGTAGTATTTTTGGTAAGAACAAAAATGTTCTCAACTTAAGTTGTGTCAAGACCTGCTATGCAAAAGACTTTGTGTAGCAGTCTTATATGTCGAGCAAATTTAAATACAGGGAAAGTCATTCCCTTAGTGTACACTTAAACACATTGTTGTCCTGTGTGTGTGCATGCCTTTCTTGAATTAAGGCATGTCAGTACACTATCACGTAATACATAATATATTTTTTGTTGACTATTATCTAGGAATAGTTAACAGAATACACAAATGAAATGACAAGTATTGTCAAAGCCCTGTTTTACACTTTAAGATTTTCATGTACTGGTATTCATTGCAATGAATGTATAGTAGTCATTGTATTGCTCGGACAAAACTGACCTATGTGTAACCAGCATGTATTACAGTATTTTGTAGGTAAGAGATATATCTCAGTAGAAATTAAAACATTTTATCATACCTGCAAGAGAGATGAACAATAAATTTATTGATTTCTCAAATCATATCTACAGTATTTTAAAACAGCAGAATTAACATACAGCAAAATAGTTGACAGCATCTTGCTTTGTAATCAAGAATGATCATAGATTATTGTATGTACAGAATATAGGCCTATAAGTACCTACAAGTATTGGGCAACTTTAACAAGGGTGAACTGAACCTCTCTCCTGCACATGAGCACAAACACTTCTCGCATTATATTGACACAAAGTCATATGTGCTAAGCCTGTATTCAACACAATACATCATAAAGTTTGAAATCTGTGGAGAATTCAAAGAAAATCTATTCTATGGCAATACATGAATACAATTCACTGATTTTTATTCTATGAAATTTCAATTCCATAAATGGAATTTGCATTTCTGTTACACACACACACTTACTCACACGCATATGCCTATACATGTGATATTATATGTACACTATCATGAAACAATTATCTACAATGATGAAACCGGCAAGAAAATAAATAAGTATGTATGATTTGCATAGGGCAAAATAAAGAGAAAACGTCACTCAACTGTACATAGATTTAACAGATATTAGCTTCAATACATGAATTCATCGATTAATATCCAACAGCTAACTTGAGAAATTGAGATAAAATGATGAAAGTTTGCAGTAGTTAGAATTGAAGAAAGTTGTAGTTACATTGTAAATATACACTTGCTAATTGCAAGAAGCTAACTGCAGAATAAAGTCTTGAAGAATAATTAATTGTAAAAAAAAAGACGATTGTCAATAAAGAATATATACAGTCAAATTTATGAGATTCCATATGAGCAAGAAACAACAATGAGCTACTGACATGAAAAAAGATATATAATTGGTTGCGTGTGTTTCACAAAAAGATATTAAAAAAGAACATGGAAAAACAATGAATAAATAATATAAAACGTACCATGTGTTACAGGCATACAACAATGCTTCAATAATTTTAGAAACACTTAGTACAAACATGATTAGTAAATGTTCTCAAGGATATAGCACATCTCAGAGTAGCAGCAATACTAGGTAATGGATAATTCAAGATATATAAATAATTTCAAGGTATGAAAGTTTGCATCTACATTTAAGAATTTGTTTATCATGATCTGTAGACAGAGTCAGTGACTTCAGTGGAGCCAAGCTTAGTGAAGTTACACATTGCATGCTAAGCCAGACTCAAAATCAATATTTGGTTTGAATGCAAGTATAACATCTGCTTCAAGTCTTCAGCATGCATCGATGGTAAACTAGATAAAACAAATCACAGAACTGAATAGTACTTAGAGCTCTTTGTGGTAATTGAATTACATATTGAGCACTATTATTAGGGTGGGTCACTAGGTGTCTCACAAATAAGAGCATTGGTGGATTTCAAGTGCTTTAGTACAAAAACATATCATAAACAATTATAGAAAGGTCAGTGAATTTAATGAGCCTTTTTTATCCCGTTATTTTCAAAGTTTCCATGATTGTGTAACAGAACCCTTTCCAAAATGCCTTTTAAAATAACCTATATGATATTAAGGGGAAAGCTGCCTCACAGGCCTATGCCTTTTATTCTTTAATGTTAATTTGCAGGAATAAGCTTTCCCAAAAATTCCTTGATTTCTTCTGTCACCAAATTCCGCAAATTTCAAAACTGACAAAAATGGAGAAAAAAAACAGGCAGATAATCAAAAGTATTTCACTTTTTGGTACAACTTCAAATCTTGATACGATTTTCTTCATTAGAGGATGCTTTTATACTAAATAATACCATTAATATACAGTTTGAAAGAAAAAGCACTTTCAAAGCCAACATAATGCTTGTTGGGGACATTGGGCTTCGTTTGGATTTAAAAGGCATCCAACAGCATATTCTACAATTGAGGATTTCAGCAAGAACCATGCAACCTTGCCATAAGGAGTAAACCAATTTCAGGTTTATTAATTTGATAATGCACATACATTTCTGCACTAACTTGACATAACTAGAATGGCAATATGTTTTGTCTCTGATAATTTTGAATGCCCAGAAATCCACAATAGTTTGAGGCCAACAGAGAATCTCTGGCCTGGCCTCAAGGGAACAGATAGAAGATGAGAGTCAGCTAGAGGAAAGATTGGGATGATGATGATGATGAATGGATGAATATGATGTTGAAAGTACATAAGAATTATGATAGGAACACTGGCTACAGAAATGATTACGGTTACCCGTGATATTAATCATGCTAATGATAATGATGGTCATTTTGATAATAATAGTACGAAGATGACGACGATGTAGCTGATGATGGTAACCATTGTGACAAGTACTATTTTCATTGTGATTATGATCATAATAACAATAGATGTGTAATGGAACATGTTAACAATCCTTGAATATATATTTGATAAGATCCAGTTTCCCCTTTCCTGTTAGAACACTGTTCATCTTCTAGTTAACAACAGGTCAATTTGTATTTTCGTACACCAACTCAAAGCAAACAGGTACAATGTACATCTATTTGCCTACAACACAAAGTAATGTCATAATATGTGCATAGAGAATATAAGGTGGATTGACGGATGCTATCCTGAATTTGCCAGCAAGACCTTTTGATCAAGACACCCTAAACAAAATAAAACAACCTCCTCCTGAAAAAATGTCTCTCTTTATTAATATATTTGAAGCATCAATATCAATGCTATCTAATGGTGTCATCAATTACTATGATTGCCTTTTCTGAAATTCATTGTCAGAGAACATGATTATCAATATATTTCTTTAAAAAAAATTGGCAACAGATTTAACAACTAGATGAATCTAGAGTTGACAGATCTGAATGACATATATCCCAGATTCAATTAATTGAATGTACACATTGCATGAATACAAGGGTATTGAAAACCAAAATCTAAATGAAGCTGGTGTCCTGTGAGAATTGAAGAAAAAAAAATGAAACAAAAACGAAATTTCCGACAGAAATACATATTTTCAGTATTCATCATTCAAACTAAGGTATGTGGATTGTCATTGTGGCAAAATATCTTTTGAGGTAAATGTATGTCCTGATTGAGGTGATATAATTATTTTCAAACAGAGCTTAAATGTTCTAAAATAAATTGAGATTCTTCATTGATCTCGCAATTATGGATTGCAAACTTAGTTCTAAATTGTAAGCAAACATAAAGTCATGATTATATAAAGGTGAAATTTAAAATAACAAGGAATAAAATCTTTTAAAAAAAATAGCAAGTACTGGTAGGTGTTTTAAATAGTACTTTTTAGGCATTAAAAATGGAAATATTTTTGGTGGAATGCTTTGTAAATTTTTAATTAGTAGAACATTTTTTATAATTAAAAAATATATTGTAAAGTACTTTGTGAAAGAATGTGTTAATACATTTATCAAAGAAGTTCTAATTAAATATACTAATTATTTCAACTTCTGCAACGTTATGAAATTCAATTACTTAAAAAAACTCATGTTACACAAACATGATGTGTAGTATCATAACCTTTTTTATCAACATGTTTTCACTCATAAAGCACCAAAAGACTCTGCAAAAAAACTCATTCCATTCAATTGCAAATATAAAATGCAATTTAACAATTGAAGGATCAATTTTGTTGATAAATATAAACCTATAGCTTTTCTTGCAAGAAGCACACTAACAATCAACTGCAAGGTTGCATTTTTGCAAGAAAAGCAATTGATTTTTGGACCTAAAAGAGACATGATATTGAGTGTAAGATTCTTACAATGCCTTATTATAATTTTATAATAACTTGTGGATATTACTTCATATCTTCATCCTTTACTCAAAATTCTCATCCCATTGACCAAAAAAAAACACCAAAATATTGGTGCTGAAATTGTGGATCAGATCTCTGAATCTACCTCAACATAGAATGTGGGTTCACATAGCTAATATCATGTTATTGATGAGAGCTTTATGTGATGGCAGTTCTAGCACCAGTCTCATGTTAAATTTGGTGGTATGGGGTTGGTAGAGCAGGTACTTCCCAAACAGAATCTTCAACACTCAACATAGGCCTAGGCCTATTGCTTAAAATTCAGTTCCCAAAATGGATGAAGAATCATAAAAATGATACTTATCATGTTACTGACAGCTCAACATCATGTAGATCCAATGCTAATCGCAGGCTCATGTCCAGTTCAGTGTTGGGCTGATTGTGCAAATATTGCTCCTACACAAACACCAGTTTTTAGCACCAGTGTCCAATGCCAGTGATTAAAAAGCATACAAGTGCCTATCACGAATGTCTGACACTAATGTTTAACACTAGTATCCGACACCAGTATCCAACAAAAAAGTCCAATACCAGTGTCCCAACACCAGTGTGCAAGACCATACTTAAAATCAGATAAAATAAATCAAGTGTTGGTATTGGTGATGAAAGAATGAACCAATGAATCAAACTTTTGCTGATGCATGTGAACACTGCCAAAACACCAACACAAACTTTCAACATTATACTACAAAACTCTCATTGAGTTTAACCTCACTCATTGACATTCCATGTTGATACTCTACGTCCTTCCTCAAATAGTCGAGTTCCTGAAGAGAGGATGCCTCCTTGGGAGTGTTTACACTGAGAGTTGGTGGAATAAAGGGTGTGGTCGATGGGTGTCTAGAAAGCAAGTTCATCTTGTAGGGGTACATCCTCTGCCCCCTCGGCTCCTTCCCTGGGGCGACGCCCTTGGAAGTACTTAATGTCCTTATCAAGTGCTGTAGCCTGTCACAAGAAAAAGAATGAAGAATATATCAAATACAAGATGATCAGTATATGAAGAGAGAAAGAGTTTTCTATATATCGACATGCACACTAATTATAAATGTTATGAATCAAACCTTTACATTTTCCTTTATGTAACCAATGCTCAATAACACACATTAAAAAATCATAGAATACGACAAAATATATAGCATTTTTTCAGAGTACTTTAAACAAAATATATCACCCCTACTTCTGAATTGAATTCTAAATCTTCTAAATTAGTCAAGAAACTAACATACAACTCCTTGATGGCAATGTTAGAAGTGAGGTGTCCAAATGCATGAAACAAACAGAAATAATGGATAGAATTACAATATAAAGATGGATACATGTTGGAACATGAATGTTTCATAATGAATTATATTAATGAAAATTTCTATTCATTAATTTGTTCTGTGGAGCCCTTATTTTATAAAATCAAAACTAATCATCTGACAATTCAAGTCACTTGCTTATTTTACATTATTTACAGTGCATGATTCTTTGACAAAGATTGGTCAGTGCTCCAACTTAACATGATATACCGGTAATATGCTTTCATAGCATGTTTAGTCATGCAGCCCAAGCCTGTAAAGATCAAATAACTTTTTATTAGGAAGTTGAAAAATAAATTTGAATTGGGTTGAATAGAAATGCATAGATGAATTATCCTGCATTTACAAAATCATTACGATTGCTATACGAAGTGACAAGTGAAAATGAATGATTTAGACAAGAAGTACATACAGTGATGACAGCAATACCAGCAGCACTGCTAGACTCTTTAGCCTTGAGTTCAAAGTTCACACTCAGTTCATGGGAAACATCAATGGGTACGTCACGGTTGATAGCATTATCATCCTGCGAAGTGAAAGATGGAGTGAATGACAGGTGTATGGTCCGTGAATATGTTGTGTTTATAATATATGTATCAAATATGCAAGTATAGGTACAGGGAGCAGTTGCACCCTCCCCCACCCGAGCTAAGAAATATAAGACACCTTTTCACTGAAAATTGCAAAAATGACTGATTTATATCTTCTGGTAAGTTCCTGCATAGGGCATTTAACAAGTATGTGTGATCATGGCAGTATATGATATAGCACACTGTTTATATTACAATTATAATCTTTGACCAGGAAAGAACTCAATTTATACTTCAATGAGAAGCAAATATAGAATTTTTGTGGAACATAATATTGCAGTATACACAAATAAAAGAGTAGATATTTTACATACATTGTGAATGCTTTGGCATGTTTTGACTTACACAATGGGTAATGTATATGATGATCAATAAACAAGGGCATCATTTTCAGAAATGCATCATCACTGAAACAAACCTATGGTATTGCAGATGTCGAGTTAAAAAAATAGCAAAAATGAAATTTCTGACATGAGATCACAAAGAGGAGTATAAATGTATAATGCGGATTAGCTGTGATATAGGTGTGACATTAGGAGAAATGGGCTTCTGATACTGGAGTGTTACATCTAATATGAAGGTATGCCTTTGTTAATTGCCAATGAATGACAGATTGTCAGAGATGGTAATATTCATGGTAATTCCATAATGTAACCAAACCTTGTACATCTGACCCCCATTTTTTGTATTTTTTCTATTACACCTTTCCATATGAAGTTCAAGACGGTCCTGAATATATGGGGGTCTGAGGAGCATTTCATCAACATGTTTCATCTGACAAATCTGACAACTTTACTTGATTTTGATTGGCTGAGAAAAGCTGTTACAATGGTAACTTGTGAGAAAAAACATCTGACAAGTTGTTTTATGAAATACTCAATGTATACTTAATGGCATTGACCTTCATGAAATGTGGAGCTTTCTGATAAAAGCCGACCTACCTGCACCCAAGGATGGTCCATGACATCAACGGCAGAGAAACGTTTCTCAACGTCGCCCTCTAGCATCCCGCTGATGAGATCTTTGGCTGAAATTGAGATTTCATCCCAGTACGGCGAATCAAAGCTGAAATCACAGGCTACAATCCTATCAAAGAGCTCCTCTTGTTTATTAGCTGGGCTGTATGGGGTTGAAGACAAAATAATAATAGAAAACAATGTGATAGAAAATAGTTGCAAATATACAGAAGAGTTTTTTTTTATTTGTGTAGATATACCTGTATAATCATCTGCAATTAATCTTGTAATGTACCTATTGCTTTTGACTCTACAATTAACAGTATGATGAAAAAAAGTATATTTTTCAAAATATTTTAAAATATCTCTTATATTTTCATGTAGGTAATCCTGTAATAATCTGAAGTGTTTGTTACTTGGACTACAATTCAAATTTGAGATCACATTGGGAAAATGTTTTACTATTTCAATGGGTAATTTCAAGTCCAGTGTTGGCAACTAGTGAGTGACTTTTCAGGACCATCTTTATTTTATGTTAGGTGTTATAATCGTGTAAAAATTGACCTAACACCAACACCAAAAGGTCAACACTGAACTTGGAATCACCCAATGAAGAGTCTTCATAACAGTCAATATTTTGCTTGCTATGAATAAAGATAAAATTGAATACTGAAAGCACAAATAACTTATAATGTGTTAATCAAACTGATTGTTCACTTTCTTTTTACACTTTTTACATGAGTTTTTCAAAATCTCTTCTAAGATACATGTATCTCAAGATTCAGATTCTTACCTTCTGAATGGAGGGAAGCCACACAGTAAGATATATGTAATAACACCAGCAGCCCAGATATCTACCTTCATACCATACCTATAGAACAGACAAGAAGGAAAAACAAATCAAAAATATGTTTCATTATGAATAATTATTTATATGATATCATTTGTATTAATATTCACAGGGCTTGAGAAGAATGAGCAAGTATAGTCCATCAATTACTTTCTCAATAATAATTTTCACAATTTTTTTTTCTATTGCATAAAACATCGAACAAAATATATTCAAGATATTCATAAAGTTCATGCCCTACATTGTACTTCCCATTTGCTGTGTCTATTGTCCATTAATTTGTTGATCATACTCTGTATAGTGCACATAAAAATATGTGTTTATCCATGTTCTGCATGATAAAATCTTGCCAGAAATTTAGGAAAGTAAAAAAATACATCCACAGGTAGCACCAAACTATGCCTTTCCCCTTCAAGTTACAGAAAGCAACACATTGTCTACAGGGCACAGCTGGGGCCTGTACACAGACTCAGAACATTAAGGAATCTAGTACTCAAATTCTACATTATTGAGATGAGATTGAAAAGACTCACCCTGTTTCCATGATAATCTCAGGGGCCACGTATGTAGGGGTTCCGCACACGGTGAAGAGAGGCTCCTTGACCACCGTAGCAAGACCAAAGTCACCCAGTTTGAGTGACTTAGTACCATCTTCATGCTCGCAGACCAAGAGGTTCTCTGCCTTGATGTCACGATGAACTATGCTCATGGAATGTAGATAATAGACGGCACTAAACAGGTTGTGCACCATGCAGCTAGCGTCTCGTTCTGTGTACTTGGTGGTTGTGGAAATGGCATCGAATAGATCTCCACCCTGGAATTGACAAAATAAATGGAATAATAATTATCATGAAAAAATTATCAAAATGATTCTGCAAGGTCTGGCCACTGGTCAACAGGAGATTAAGAGATAAGTTCAACAGTGTTTCCCAAAACAGGAAATGAATGTAGATGTTCAAATAAACTTATTATTATTAGGATCCTATGGTGTCCTTCACAGCCTTAGAATGACCCATAAGCCTGAAAGGGGATCTATGGCTGCGTTTATCCGCCACTTTTTTACCCTAGAATCATGATCTGAATCATGATTCAAATCATGATTCTGCAGAATCACGATTGCGTTTAGTCGAAATTGAATATAATCATGATTAGAATCACAAACATGAAACACGAAAAAAAGGGGCGTTTGGAAAGACGTTTCTGCAGAATCACGTACGAAAATGTTCGAATAAACGATATCGTGATTACAATCATGATTCTATGACCTCACTGTTGTGTCGGGCTACTTTCGGTTTGACTCTTGCCAAGCTCAAGGCGCTCTATATGCTCATTGTATGTACCTACATGATTATGTACTATGCATGCATTTCTTGTCATGTTCAAGTTCTGTGTTGGTCATCGCATTGTCCACTACTTTTCATTTTTTGGTCATGTCTTCAACTTCAAGTTCTAGTAAATGAATTAACTGGACAGACAATGATCTCAGTTGTTGTTGAGTATATATACAGTATCAATATTAAATTGGATCTACGCTGCAATTCACTTCCGAACACCATTTTCGAGCATATGGACCCTATATGATAGAAGTAAACAAAATGAGGTATACAGTGTAGATTGAATTCTGGAAGCAAAAGATTTTTCGAGAGCCGAAACACGTGCGAAAAACTTCCTCTGTGAAACTGCGCACTAGTGATGCGCACTGGATTGGCCCGAATCTGAGGAGAAACAGCATTGGAATGAAGGTCGTCTAAACGCTGATTCTGTGATATTGTGATTCATGTTTGTGTTTTGAATCATGATTCTGGCTTGAGGTCGCATAAACGCAGCCTATGACTGTACCTTGGTCATGCCTAACAGGGACTGGACACAAGATTATCAAGAGTTATGTACAATGTATATGGGATCGGTTGTGAGATAAGCATGGTCGAGAGTGCTACTTTTGGGAGATGAGAAAGATCCTCTAAGTACTAGTCTAAAACATGAAATGGAGACTTGGTATATCTACACTTTACAAGCACAAGGTACAGTATGATGATGCGACAGCAGAGGCTGTTCCAAAACGACAGAAAGCAAGGAAGTAAAAGAAGATCTCATGCAGTGATATTGTGAGATTCCTGACCAGTTAGTCATGCATGACTGCACATATATACATGCACCTTCATATATTATGCAATACTCATTCATGCATTCCAGATACAAAGGTTTTGAAAGCCTTCTATCAATTTGCTACATATATCCATCATTAATGACCTTGAACTGACCTCAAATTGCCCCTTAGATGACTCCTACACACCTTAACTAATTCTATGACTAGATGTGTAGGGCAATCAAAGTCTCAAAAAGTTTTATATTGACCCTCGATAACCCTTACTGGCCTTGACTAATTTCATGACTAGGTATAGATGTGTAGGGCAATCAAAGTTTATAAATGCTTTGAATTGACCCTAAGATGACCCCTACTTACCTTGACTAGTTCCATGACTAGGTATAGATGTGTAGGGCAATCAAAGTCTTCAACCAGTAAGATAATGTTAGGATGCTTCACCTGACGTAAGATGCTAACCTCATTCTCTATCATCTTTTCCTGTTGCCATAGGAACAAGGTTGAGGAAAATATTGGCATATGTAACATATATTTCCATTCGAAGATAGCATTTTCAATAAACTAATGGCTAAATACTATTGTAAGGTTGAAATGATCATGTTGCTTTATCTTGATATCCCATACAAAATTAATCTGTATGACTATTTGGTGCCAACTGACAACTTTATATTAAGAGGTATAAGAAGTAAAAGTATGTTTTCTTCATAATAACTTATAACTCAAAGAATAACATTGGTGAAGATTTGAGCAGCAATCTAGATGTTGTTTATTAGAGGGATGGTATATACATATATTATGTTACCCCCTTCTATTGAATACCAGACATCATGTATCTATGTTCATTAAGAATACGAAATGGGGAATAATTCAAATAGAGAAGAGTCCTGTTTTCAGAATACCAAGCTGGAATGAAGAAATCAATTATGTTACCTTTCCTTTACATCTCCTCTTGCTAATGATCTTGAGTGCAAACTTCTCATTAGTTGATCTGCATATCATATATGGATAAAAATATATAAAAACTTAAACAAATCTATAGCAAAATATCTTTAAATTGTATAAAACATACAAAAAATATATACTAATATAGACAAAGTAGTTCGTAAACCACAAAGTCTCGCCTGATTTTGTGATCAATAAAATATGATCTTTTGACCCCTAGATGACCTGACCCTATTATCACCATCATGAACACACATGTGTTATTACCCAAGGATCGTTTGAACCAAGTGTGGTCAAAATTGATGCAGGAAAAAAAATGAGAGCAAGTTGAACAAAAACTTCAAAAAAGGATTTGTCATAGTGATTTTGTAAAGAAAACATATACATTACGAGCCGCAGCATAATCATTACCACTATTATCATTACTATCAGTATAGATATTAAGAAACTGGTCTGATATGCTTTCATCTAATTTTCAAGTTATTGGTTTGGCTTTGCCCAACCTTGAACTAAATCTTGAAATACACAGAGCAAATATGATAAAACTTCAAGTCATACCTGTTCTTGCATTCTTTGACTACAGCAAAGTTTCCATCCCCGATGATACGACCGATGATGTATTTCTCTTCTAGATCTACCGGTATATTGCTCCTGGGGCTAGGGACAGGGGACGCCCCATTACGCTCTCCATAATCTATATCCCTTGAAACTGTAAATTACGAGAAAATATATAATATAATTCATTAATAAAATACTCATCATCATCACTCCCTTTCTAGTCAGCATTTTCCCACTTACTTACTCTCACGTCATGACACTACCTCTTTCAACTTCTTTTTATCTTAGGCAACTCCTTCAATTCAATTCAATTCATTTATTAACCATATAAAAATATTCAAATACAATGTAAAATATCATATATAAATACATAAATGTAGCAACAAATACAACAAATAAATATAATTCATACATTCATGTAAAAAAAATCAACATATGGTAAGAGGCAACCAAAAAGATTAAAATCTTGTAGGCAGGTTCCCCTTTACAAGAATTAGACCAAACTTAAGCTTTTCCTCATCATATTTTACCACATAATCTTTGGTCTTCCTTTTCCTCTGATCTCACATCCACCACCACTTCATTAGTTTAAAATCTATTTGTTCATAATGATCTGTACTTGCTTTTACCATATTAAAAACAAAATTAATGTGATCGATCTAATCACTTCAAACTACCGAGAAAAAACTTTGTAACCATGCACCTACTCCCCTCCAGTGATACTAAAATATTTAACGAGAATGAAATGTATATATTATCTAAACAACTTTTTTAACCAACAGCATTCAATTACTTTATTAATTTAATAATAATAATAATAATGTGACATATAAAGCACCAAATCCACTCTTTATAGAGTGCTCAAGGCACATAAAGAGCTAAGAGTTAAATAAAAAAGTTTTAAGAAGATTTTTGAAAGTTTCAACAGAGGTACATTTTTTATGTCTTCAGGAAGGCTATTCCACAAAGTGGGGCATGCAAAAGCAAATGATCTTTTCCCCCAAGTTTTTGAAACTTTTGGAATAACAAGGAAGCCAGAAGTGGATGAGCGCAAAGACCTGCTTGGTCTGTAGTAATTGATAAATGAAATACTGTATTGTGGTGCTGATCCAAGAATACTATGACAAGCAAGCAACAAAATCTTAAAGATAATTCGATTTTTGATAGGGAGCCAGTGCAGCGAATTCAAGATGGGAGTGATATGAGAGCGTTTATTTGACAAAGTGACGATGCGAGCAGCTGCATTCTGAAGCTTATATAACCGAGCCTGCGGTAAATTTTTACAATGCTTAGGGATATGTGACACGTCTCTTTAAACTTGGATTGTGAGAGTACGTTATTCTCACCTGGACTTTATCACACCTTCACTAGGTTAAAGAATGACCCCCTATATTGACATTACCATGACATCCCAACATCATATAGCTTCATGCTATGTTTGTTAAGAGATGAGGTTTCACATCGTGGCTTGTAGTTTTATCAAAGCCAGTGGGTGGTATTATCCGTCTCAATGAATGTATAATGTTATATGACCATCTACCTATTTTATCTAAAGTTTTGTAAATCAATGTTTGCATTGACTCATTCATGGGATTTTCATCAGAATCAAAATGCAATTTTACCAGTATTGAATCATATTGCAAGACATAATGTGGGGATTGTTTCACATGCTTCATAAATAATTTTAAAAAGAAGAAAAAAGAGAAACACTAACCAGTAGAGAGCTTAGAAATCAAGAGCACACAAGAAGGTGTGGCTCAAAGAGATATGCTTTAATTTTTACAGATTGTAATTTTTGTACAGACTTTACCATCGATATTTTATACAATTATGCTTATGATTTAACAATTGATATTACCTATTATGATGCAGGGCAGAAACAGGACAAAGGACAAAATTTTGCAATCACCTTCTAGGAGGATGTTACAGATAATTATTCAAACCATAAGAATCTCAAATGATTTCAATGGTACTGGCCCTAGCGATTGAAATATAAACTGGTCATGATAGGCCTACTTATTGTCAGAAATTACACGCCATTTTTTTTTCTGAGTATCATGTGTCCAATGAACATGCCATGCTGCCGATAAAGATTGTCGTTATTTGAAAGATTATAATAAAGACAGTTATTGCAATGAATATGACTTAAGACCCCGATCCTGCAATCAAGGTAATAAAGATGGTAACGGCTCAGCTAGCAGCCAATCTAAATTCATGTTTTCTTGATGGTTACCAAAGTGACGAAGTAAACCCCGATCATTTAATCCTCATGAAATAGAAGCCTTTTTGATATCTTTGAATGACCTCACACAGGTATTATTAGCTTACCTGATTCATTCTTCAGCTTCCCTGAATTTGTGCGAATCATTTCCTTGCTCTGAAAATAGGAGAAATTATACAAATAATAATTATACTATCTTCATCACAGGAATAGTGTAGAAGACATATTATAAACTATCTTTTCATATATAAAATGAAATAATATTCAATGAAATGTTAAAGAACAGATTCGAACTACAAAATAGGGAGCTCATTTGACATTGGAAAAAATGAATGAAATCTACATTTCTCTGGTTACTATAATCTCTCAAATACTTTCGCTTAAATTTTGATAAACAGAAAATTAACTCATTTAATTCTTTATTCTGTTGTTTATAAAGTGAATTATTATGTAGATATCTAGCTTGAAACGTAACCAAACATATAAATACAGGTAGAACATCCGGTTCGAGTTCAAAGAGTTTGAAGAACATTTCAAATCTGTTCATTTATTTCATTCCAATTACTATTTCTAGAGGTACCTTTGTTCTGACTGATCCAGCAGAGTTTTTTCTTTGTTCACTGAGTGTCTTAATAGAACCTCTTCTAGGTTGCGCTGGTGATGATGGTTTACCCAATGGAGATCTTGGGCTAGAGTTGGGCGATCCATTCACTGAAAGAAAGTACAAAGGACACATTTATAGTTGAATATAATCACTTTATGAATAAATGTAAGATGTTACACTCGCCTACATTAACATTCTATGGCTTCTTGTCTTCATGATTGTGAAATCAAATTGGAATTCCAACTTGGCACATGTGAGAGGGGATATTTCCAGTGGTGAAAATTCTCATCTACTCGAGCCTTAAATCTCAATATGTTTAGGGTAAGGCCACTTTTCCGTTACAGCACAAATCTGAAAAAAAGTATCTCTCCAAGGCATTAAAGCCATTCAAAAGAGCAAAGCCATGGCCCTGTGATTAACTTGTATTAATTACAGCCCAGTTTACTCTTCTACTTTCAAACTTACAATTATATATCTTTTAAACATTTTCCTCTTAAGAGGCATATTAAGTAAAAAAATGTACATCATTCAAAAGCGATATAATTGTACTGGAAAAAAAATCATTTAAATGAAATACAAAATACACTTTGATATTAAAAAACAATAAAATACAACTTTCATCAAACTAGCAGCTATAATACAATATGATAGCAACACATTGATTCATATTTACTAAATCTATAGCAAAGAGAGAAAATATGGCCTTGCTAGGAGAATATAAAACATCCCTGTGATAGGAATGGCCTTAACATTCACTGTCTGGTCATTTCAGTGCATTTATGTAGGATACTTGACATAATTTGATAATGCTTTCTTGATCTAGGATGGTCATGGACATATGATCAGGTAACAACACTAGAGATGAGGGATTGTCCTTACCAGTACCAGGGACAGTCTTGGGTAGAGAGTATAGCTTGCGTTGTAGAGAAGGGCTCTTCAGCATAGCACGGTCCTTACGAACTACTTTACGATAAGGGGATACGTTCTTCAGGTCTGCAGAAGAAAACAAAACAAGAAACCTTGGATAATGTAAGTAATTCTTGTTTACCCAGCCAGGGTAGCTACTCTGTTTTCCCATGCCATCATTACCCTTCTGCAACCTAATGTGTCGAGTGCCTGACAAGAAAGAAGAAGGTCCCCTTTTTAATAGTCTTTGGTGTAACTCCAAAGGGGATTGAACCCACAACCTAGCTCCTGTTCATGACGAAGGCACCCTACCACTGAGCCATCAGTACAACCAGCTGGATCTTGTAGCGTATTCTATTCATTCACTTTGTCTTCATTTCAGTCACTTTTCTGTTTCGTCTACTTGCCATCTTACTTTTGACAATCTTGTGAAAGTCTTACAGTAGTTCAGTTTTATATAAAATAATGAATCCTTAATGACATTGAATGGGAAAGAGAAACAGAAGAGAAGAAAAAGACAAAAAAGTCAAGAGGTAAAAAAAAATAGAAAGGACTATTCAAATGGTCATAATTAATAACAAAAACTTATGTGTGAGAACCAAGACTGAATGTACAGTAAATATGTGTTATTCTTATGTGATGAGCAGCAAAAGATATGTTTGCCAATTATATTATTATTATCATTATCAAAAAATCTTCAATATCAGAAAAAGTGCTTGCCCAAGAAAAGTGAGTAATAAAGTGATCCATCAGTGTTAATAAAGTTCACAGCGTGACCCTCTATAGGGCACTGTCAAGAATGATGGATTTATAATTAAAATTATTTTGAGCTGGTACATCAAGACAGACTTTAATATGGTGACTCATTTTTGCCTGTAGTGTTGTAGACGAGTCATCGTGATCTTCCTACGACCAAATAATAAACCTAATTAATATATGACCAATTTTTGTATATAAATTTCTTTGGAATAAAATGAGCAAGTATGTCCCATGACATGCCCCAGCCCCCCCCCCCCCCCCCGATTCTTCTCTTCTTCTGCACTTCCTTTTTTTTCTTCATAAACATATGGAATAAGAAAAAAATATCCACACTGGTACACATTAATATTACCTCCTGCACAATTGGTTCATATTTTTTGTAAGCCAATTAAATTCTTTCTCTGCCTCTTACCCAAGTGCCACTCTTATCTCTCCCTCTCTCTCTCTTTCTGTCTCACTTTCTTTAGAAACCAACCTTTCTATTTTTTCTTGAGTACCCCATCAATGATCATTAAAACCTATCTCTCGTGACAATATCTGAATCAATTGACATTAGTTTTACTTTCTTATCATCAACAGTCACAGTGCACTTGTATTTAATGTCTTTGGCATATTATGCAAACCATGGTAACTGCAAATTACATATATCATGGCATCAACTTAACTGCAATTTTTGGCTTAAAGACTGAAAACTTATTTGTAGATTGGCATAATTATCATTAGCATATCAGCATACACTTTCTAAGAAATAATATAATACCTTCATGTACACATGTATATAAATGTAAATTGTGTGTACTCGACCCCACAACTGTAGGGTCAGAGGACGGTCTTAGAATTACAATTTTAAGCAGATTATTAAAAAGGGTTTGGAAATTATACTATCTGTAACAGCACTAGACTGTACGGTAGTGTGTACACAATAACATAGCACAGAGTTGCAATGGTTGGAATTCAGAGTGCATGTGCAAGTCAATTTCACCAAAAAAAATGCTCTTTGGAATGAATGGATATGAAAAGAATGACGAACATAGAAAAATCGAATGATTTGGAATGGCGTGCTTTTTTTGGTCTTCTCAAGAAGACAAAGATGCTGTTTTGGGGAAAGAAATTTGAGTTAGAAATCAGTGTCTTCTATGTGGCCACATACCCACCACAAAAAATAAACTTATAGTGCCCCTCCTTCCCAGACCTACTGTACTTCTCCTTTTTTTCTTGCTCCAGTCATTTATTTTTCATTCTCCATCATGTGCACATTAAACTGAAGTATGTCCATATATTGTGCTACATCAGATCTTATTTGACGTTCAAAACCACAGTATGCATAAAAGCCACACATAAAGCAGTGTTTGGGCATTATGAAGTCTTTTAATGCTCTCCATCATGAAATATTCATAAGATCTTAGAATGTGACCCGTAAAGTGAAGTGGTATCCTGTGGATTTGGCAAAGGCAGCGGTGGCATATGTCTGTTGAACTGCATATGATGTATAATAGACTGACCTAAAGAGGGTAACTACAAGGCTCTTTTTGCTTAAAAATAGAAGGAACCATTTCAGTCATCCACCCCTTTCACATAAATCATATTGTCAAATCAAATTATAAAAAAATAGCACAAATAACTTTTTAATGGTTTAATGATAATGTATTTTATATAGAGGGGGGGGGGGTGGGCTATAAGAGTTGTATGAACCTTAATCATGACTGAATTACACGATATGTTCTTGAAAATTAAGTGATTATTATACATAAATAAGTATTGAATTACTAATCACCAAAATTCATCCATCTTGCCAGGCAAAAGCTAGGGTAATTATTCAAGTCCATTTGCAGGAGCTGTGGAACTGGGGGTGGGGTTCCACCATCCCCCCACTTTTTCCAAAACTATGTACAAAGATTTAAAAACGACCATATGATTGTGATTTTTTACAGTCAGCCCCCCCCCCCCACTTTCAATCTGTTCTTTTTTTTTCTTTGTAATCAGTCCACCAATATCATATATTTGGTGGCCTGCAAAGCAACTTTGGTGGCCCTAAAACAATAGAAAACATTAACATTTAGCAAAACTTTGGTAGCCAAACTGGGCTACCAAGTGTGAGCTTTGCAGAATTTTGGTGGCCCGGCTCTCAATTTAGGTTGCCCCGGGCCACTGCTTATGTCGAGCCCTGCTACTTCATTTTGAGGTTTATCAGAAGTCTATTATTGTTATCATTATCTAAGACACCGTTTACAGTGCAGGGCCAGGCCGAATTCCAGTACTAAGTCTTCATTCTTTGTGCATTTACAGTGGCGGGCTCGGCATGGCCTAAATTTTAACCTTTCAATACTTAGTCGTAGTGGTGCTGTACATGTAAACAAACGATTATTTTGTGGCGCGGGAAAGGCACAAAGACCGAATTGCAAAACGTGAAGTCATTTCCTATGACGTAACAATCCTTTCACTTCTGGAGTCGCATTTGGCCCTGCGTGCGTTTACAGTGAAAAAAGGCTGGGCCAAGCCATAGCCGAGAGAGACAACCTCCAGAGCGGGGCCAAATGCGCGGCAGCTTTTGGTACTGCATTTGGCCTTAAAAGCAATTACAGTGAATTTTAGGCCGGCCTGAGCCCGGCCTTTTTTCACTGCCAACAGGGTCTATATTACTTTGAGGCAGCATGGACAACTATCATGAGGTTTATGATTCATGGTCATGCATTTACGGGGGGGGGGGGGGGGGGGTGGAGTTATAGTTATCACTACAAATGTTATTTGCCTATTATAACAGGCAAATATTCCCAGCTAAAAATATATTTATCTGTTTATTGAATATGAAAGAACATAAAGTAGCTTTAATTAATGTCATGACTGTGATACAGAAGTAAAAGAACTGCAGTCTGCAGACGTACTTAGCTTCTCCCAATATCATCAATGAAGATGACCTCTACATCCCAATCAGTATAACCAATGGACTATGAACTCCCAAATCATTCTTCAGGTCAGTGGGTCATTTCCCACCAGGTTGCACAAAATTGCCCCTAATAAATGAAAGTAACACCAATCATGATTTGTTAGGGGAACATCTTTACGACTATCTGGAAATTGTATGTTCAATATATGGCTTTTTATTTACTTCTTGAAGGGTAGGGTTAGACCATGGATGGGTTCAAAATGTTGCACAGAAACCACCCACAAATCCATGATTGAGGGGAAAATGAGAATAAATGAAACACACACTAATTAAAGGATAGTTTGTTAAATCTGTGGCTCCACTTAGCATGAGAGCCCCCCCCCCCTTTCCCGGTCCCTTTCTGTAGACAAAATGTAACTGTAAGAAGGAGACAGACTGATACCCGTAGGCTCCACTACAGACTATTTCAAATAGATTTCTGTTCCGATACATATTAAATTAAGAGTGCGGCATTTGAACACTCCCGCTATCTGCCAAGTTCACAACGCATAGCCATAACTGTACTGTATACGTACAGTACAAGTAATATGCCAGCCAAAGTAATCTTCTTTCCAATACAGCATGATGAGAATCGTATGATGAGAATCAAGATTGACAGATTTCCATGATCAAAATTAATGATTGGAAAATTGCAGGAGCCTGTCAAAATCATTAGACTCTGTGCTTTACAATGTATAAAGCGTGTTTTGCTGCTGATACAACAGTACTAGGAGGATCGCTTACAGTATACACCTTCCACAGGTAGAAAGAGTGGTATGAAATACAAAGAAAAATAAACTCAGTGTAAAAAAACAAATTGTGGGAGCACTGCTTAAATGGTAAATAGTAATCATACTCTGCATATATGTTGCATTTTGCCTCCCCAACAATATCATTTTTACAGAAACACCAACTTTAAAATAAATGCTCCTTTCCAAGAGCTTACGATCAGCAGTCACATTTGTCACAACTGCCACTTATATGAAATGAACTATTTTGAGCTACATGCTAGTTTTCAGGTTTCCAAACATTGATTGTTGCTTTAAAAAAGAAGAGTTGAGTATGAACACACACTCGGAGACAACAGTCACCCCAATCGTCCAATACCCACTTAGCTTTATCATGCCGACTGCCACTTGAACAAAAAATGAAATTGGGTGCACCTACTTTTATAACCTACATTTTTAGTTTTCATGTTTCAAAACGTTGATTGTGGCTCAGAATAGTTGAGTATGAACACATCCTAAGAGACACCAGTAACCCCAGCCTCCATTGCGCTCTGTGCTTTATCAATCTTTTGAGTCATGAGAGAATCATATGAAGTCATCATGTTACACGATAATGAGATTGCCAATTTAGAAATATGATTCTAAGGAAATAGCTCCTTGACAAATGTCTTCATAAATTGGCGATGATTCAAGTGTATCTATCATCTCTCCTACCCCCCCCCCCTCATCTCATATCAACTATATCAAGAAAGTAAATCTCAAAAACATCTATTTTCTTTACAATATACATGTCGAATTGCAAATTATTATAAGGAACAAGACTGACTCAAACATTTTAGATGATTCCTTATTCAATCTGAAATTGAATCCTTTTTAATCTCAAAATACATTTAAAAAATATAATTTCAGAGCAAAATGACCTTTAATTGTTTTCCCAACGATTAATCCATACTTACTCAACTAAGAATACCAGTAATCTTTTTTTTATTCAGTTTGTCACCCACCTGAATTTAATTCCTATATTGCTTCAAAAATGCTAAGAACAATAGCCATAATGGATTAGTAATTGTGGGTGTATATGGGAGGATAAAGTTACATCAGTATTAAAGAGAAACATTTTTATCAATCATGCCAATCTATCGCTGACAAAAAAAAAGAATGGGAGAGTCATAGTTTAAGTGATTTTGTTTAATTTATCTCTAAAAATCCATTATATCTTTTCAGGATTCTAAACACCTGTTTCCTTCTATACATATACATGAAGCAAGATGTGATGATGGTTTTCATCATATTCCATCTTACAGAGAAATTCTGCTTTTTTTCCATTTAGGTAATGCTTATCAAAATGTGATTGTGTCATTGTAGGGATTGTTTTGTAATTGGATATGCTCTTGATCCTGTTCCAGATTCTCATCAAGTTATTGTTACACAAATGGAGGTAAAAGAATCAATAGTAAGTTAATCATGCAGAAGCCAGTAAAGTTGGCAAGTTCAGTCCAAGAATCAAATATCCAATAAATGACATGTTCACCATCGTGACTCATCTGGTCGATTCCCGCTGAAGCTAGCAGCCTAATTTGTCGTCCATACCGACAAGGCGTAATTAAATTCTGCACAAATAACATCAAGGTAACTGAGTTTGATGTTGATTTGCATGAGGATCAGACAACACAATCTTGTGGTATATGTACAGTGTTTTCTCAATACTGGTATGCCAATAGTACGGGATGGTGATGAGTTATAATCTTGGAATTGAATTAATTTGAATTCATATGGAAATGAGACTGTAGCTACAATGTCGTGTCAACATCATCAGGCGTTTATAGGTAAAAGGAAAAAAGGAACGAGAAAGGGCAAATGGAAGGGTCAGACTTTGGTCAAATGATGACTTTGATACATGATGTCCCTCAGTCACATTTGCTCTATGGCGGCGGCCGTACACCTGTTTTAACATTTTTTGTACCAGCTACATATATGTGGTTTAAATAAAAATGAATAAAACGGCTGTTTTTGACTCGTCGTATGGCCGCCGTAGGGGAAATGTGACTGTAGCATTATGCTTAATTTGAAAGGCAGGTGGCAGGTAGGCAAATGGGAGGAGAGAAAAGGGCTAAAGATGTCAGGAAAGAGTAGCGAGGAGAAAATTGGACCAGGGTCAGTTTCACAGGGGTAGAGAATTGCCCCCCTTATGATTTTTTAAGTAGTTAATAAGGATGTACAAAATGAAATTGAGAGGCTTGAGCCATGTAAACTGAGAAAAAAAATGTCATAATTGGATCGTCTTGCCACCCTCCCCCTTTCAAAACATACCACTGCTCCTAGTTGAGGTTAATGTTTGATCAAGTAATTCCTTATTTTATGAAGAGAGCTAGCCAAATATTGTTTGGAAATGGATATTTAAAAAAACCTTTGAAATAATATTGATGCAATATCATGCAATGCATACTCTTCATTTCAAGTTTCATGAATGAGTAATAGTACAAAGTGCCTGGATTTATAGCAAAACTGAAATTTCAATGTCAACTTTGCCATTGATTCATCTTATGAAGATAGGAAGTTGTTTTTAATTGATAATGTCTCCTACTATTCTACAGGCTTATTATGAATAATGAGATCAAGGACATAATATTCTTAATGTAGTTGAATCTGTGCAATGCTTTACAATATGCTAACATGCTTTAATAATTTCAGTAATGATCAATGCAATATCATACAAACTATCTGATGCAGTTGTTTACTACAAGTCTATTATTCATTTGGTACACATCACTGCAAAGTCATCTGTCGGTTGCAATCACTGTACAAAAGTCTCATTTTGAATGTGGTTTCACAAGCCCAAAAATAAGGCACTCCTCTTTACATGTACTGTACATGTATGCCTTAACACTATGTTCATTTCAGAGAGTGGCTGGCACTTACGTCAAGAGTACGGCCAGCATTTTAGAATCAAATTTCTGCGCTCGAGTTACAAATTAAGAGGAAGATGGAATGAGACGATGCCTGAATGTCATCTAATAAGGAGACAGATGGGTCTCCATAGAAACTACATGAGTTACATTACCAGACATTTGTTTATTAATCACATTTATGTCCATGTTATAATTAACCATCTTGTGACAATCAATCTTCCAATTGGCATATATACTAATACATACATCAATGTAAATTTGAAGTCAAATTCATTGTTGCATGGGGGTGTCTCATTTAAGTATATGTATACAGCACCCAAATTATTATTGTTGGTTTAGTATTACCTGTGCCTTGGAGGAAAGAATCATTTTTAAGTGAGATTGCAGTGTCTTTTTAATGTTCTGGATACAGAAATATGGTTGTACGATATTTAATTGGACACCATAAATTGTGATTTGCACAAGTCCTCATTCTAAATATGTATCCTTATCATCAAATATGATATTCATGTTTACATACTGTAGGTCTGATGTGAAGTTTAAATTAATGATAAAGGATTCGAAATAAATCCAAAGCAAAATAAGCAAAAGTTCTATGAAAAGTGGCCAGGCAAACATTCGCATTTCAACTTTTCAGATTTGAATTCAAAGCTATAAGATTGTAAGTTTGTAAATCCTTTGAAATTCAAAATAAATCCTTTTATATCTATCAGATTGAAAACTTCAATCTAACTTTGGATTAGTCCTTGATTGCATTCTAATCTAAGGAATTCACTGCTGCTTTATCTTGAGTAAAATCCTAAAAACATCTTGAAATTTAAAACCTGTTTTAGTGTTTATGCATGGCTGGTTCTGGTTTGTTTTTACTATCAGCCCTAGTATGGAATAATCTCGTGCCCAATCCCCCTCCCCTTCTCAGTTTCCTCCCTCCCTCTGACGTGGTTTACTCACCGTCCATGGCAAGATCAAAATCATCATGGCAGAACCGTTCCTGGCCGTAGGCGATGAATACATCATCATCCTTAAAGAAATCTTGGAGGGAATGGATCTGACAAGAGAAGAATGAGAAAAGGAGAGTATTAAAAAAGAGATGGGAGGAGACAAGCGATGATTGCTAGGTTAATCAGGTAGCATTCACACTTCATTTGGTTTATCTTGTGTATTGTCTCAAGATATCCACTGATTGACATCTCATTAGGTACATATATTCATACACTCACATCCCTTTCCGGGAGTTTTTTTTTTGTTATAAAATATAAACGTGACCTGGAGTGCAAGACAAGAAAAAGAAAATAAATTGTTTCTCTGTCAGAATGGGTTACCTGCTGTCTACAAATGTTAGAGTATTTTTTCTTTTGATTTATGTTTGATTTTGTCTCTAATTGTTCTAATCACTCATAACTGTTTATATAGCATGATTTTATTGATTCAATTTTATTAAAAGAATTTCAATAGACATTGTTCAGGGCTCTCCAAAAAAAATTGAAAATCTGAATCTGAAAGAGAAAATACATAGTATTTGTTTTTCATTTATGCCCAATGAACAAGATAAAGCTCTCATAGAAATATACAGGGATCACAGAAGGGAAGTTCTCTTTGTATGTATATAGTTCCCCCTAATTCAAAATAGTGAAAAATATTCAGAAATCTATCACATATTTATCTCAACAGGACTTCATTCTGATGCAATTTATATCTTTTTTCTAGGTAACTCATTAACGAGCGATGTTTTCCTTTTGTGCCAAAATTGCTTATCAACACTATGGTTGTCATGGTTATACTGAGATTGGGTCTGCTTTAATACTAGGCTTTCATCAAAACATCTTTGATACTTTGTACAATTTTGCATTACTCTCTTTACAGCATCTCCAATGAACGGGAAGGACCTGCCCCCAAATTTGGAGATACATGTAATAAATTCTAAGTAGCAACAATGCAAGTCTGTTTTTTTTCTAAATTCACTTTATTGGTCATTGTTTCCTTTACCTATAGATATGTGGCCTATTCAATATTATTTAAAGCATTAACATTTGATATGGAGTAAATTACAAACATCATTGAGTTAGCCAGAGGGGTATGTATTGATATCATCAAGGCAATCATGATTAGCATTAATGATAGATAGTAGGACAGTATGCAAGGGAAACATGGAATCCACACCACATTCCTCCATACCAGCTTTTCAGAGGGAAAATAAATCCTAACATCAAGTTGACTCTAATAAAAGCAGAAAAATTTGAGAAACAGAATAATGTAAATTTGACAAAACTTATTTAACACTTACCAGAATTGTGATTTCTTTTAAGTTTCATTCTCTGACATTATTTGCAAGCGGGTCTTCCTTACATTGTTTACTACAAATTTGTACTTATTCTGTTTTGTTTTCAGGATATTTGGAATGTTATTTGAACTGTTGAACATCAATAGATATCCATTCAACAAATCTATTAGACAAGGCAAAAGCGATTTGTGTCTCGCCCACTTATGAAAATAACCAGAAAAATTGTGATTTGCAAGGGCACGCAACAGAATTGTATCGAAACTTCATTGCGAAATGACTGGGATGGAATAACACTTGTCATAAAAGCCTTGCACGTAAACTTTAATGTTGAGCTGAAAATGACCTTTGACCTTACCATGTGACCTCCGACTGCAGCATTACATGCAGGTCGCCTAAGTCCATCTACCATCCAAGTTTGGTTGTAAAGTGACTTACGGTTGCAGAGTTAGGTGTCATAAGAGAGTCTTGCATGTAAACTTTAACGTTGACCTGAAAATGACCTTTGACTTTACCATGTGACCTCCGACTGCAGCATAACATGCAGCTCCTCCAAGTCCATCTACCATCCAAGTTTGGTTGAAAAGTGACTTACGGTTGCAGAGTTAGGTTTCATAAGAGAGTCTTGCATGTAAACTTTAACGTTGACCTAAAAATGACCTTTGACCTTACCATGTGACCTCCAACTGCAGCATAACATGCAGGTCCCCCAAGTCCATCTACCATCCAAGTTTGGTTGAAAAGCGACTTACGGTTTTGGAGTTATGTGTCATAAGGTTTGTGACGGACGGACGACGGTCAACATTTGGATCCTTAAGTCTTGCCTTCACCTCTGGTGGGCGAGACAAAAAGGGGAGGTAGTTATGGAAATTCTGATACATAGAATGTGCGGGGGGGGGGGGGCAGGGAGGCAGCTTATTTTGCAACTGATGAAAACAATTACCTTATATAACTCAATGCATTGCTGTGGAACATTCATTGATAATTTTCTCTTATAATTATTTTTGTTTCGATTAAAACCATTTTGATGTCAGGAACTCAGAATGGACATTCCCTTGGCCAGCAGAGAAGTGGAATAACTTTTGTATCAATATGAAAATGGACTTTGAGGATATACAGGCAATAATTTTTATGGAATATAAAAATTTAAGAAGAATGACTAAATGGATACAGGTGCTATAGAAAATTGCAAGATGGAAGATGGAGGAAGGTTTCCCTATCTATCCCAGGGCTATTTTGAATCTAAACTATAAAATCTAAATATTCGGCAGGTCATCAAATGGATGCTCCCGTAATACGAGGGCAGCAATGGTGCTAGCAGATCGGACACTGATTAGCTTTGACATAGACTCTTAACCATCCTCGGGCATTGACACTCTGTGCTAATGAAACATTATTCACTAGTATCTAGTATCTTCATCTACATGTATACTAGCAGGCCATATGGTAGGGGAATACTTGATAACTATATACATTTGTAGGTGCCATGGCTGGCATAGGGGGCAGGCCATTGAATTCATCCCATGACTTTTGACTAATTTGGGAGCTATGTTTGTCAGAATAAGATGTTTTTTTTATATGAGACAGTCTAACATGTATCTCACAATGATTGTTAACAACTAAGGAATGCAACATGTAATGTTTTTAAATCATGCATGTACATGCATGTACTCTGGATTTCTATGGACCATCATTATGGTAAGGTCCCCTAAGTCTGCGCAGTTCCCCTTGTTTTGCGCACACGCGTATCTGCACGTTTATAGTAAAAGAAGATACGCAATGACCACAAACTTTACAAATGCAATAGATAGAAAGATATGCATTAACAAATCTGACTCAAAATGGTGAAAAAATAATGATTTTGGGGCATTTCATGTGACAACTTCAAAACACAGCCTTTCTCATCAAAATCCCTGAATCATGTGTTGAGTGTATCTGAAAATGACTGGCCGAGGTTTTTTCTAAGAAAATCTCTCAAATTTTCATGAAATTTTGTAACATTTACTCATAAGAATATACATGTAAGGAACATAATCAACTGAATTTTTTTGTGAAATAAAAATAAATCATGACTAATCTTAATTTAAATTGTTAGGTGCGCAGACATGGGGCCCCCTTCATACATGAAATAAAAATCATAATAAAAGCAAACAATATCTAATTTTTATCAAGTGTTTTGTGTGCTTTCTACATATTTTTTTCATTCAGGCCTAATAGATTTTTCTATCGTTTTATTCAGAGCAAGCCTTGCATTGAGACTAATTTAATAACTAAATACATTCTTGAATTAAAACAAGAGTTAATGGCTTTAAAATGTAAAAGTATAATGAAATACATATGTATACTACATATAAAAGTTAATGGCTGGAAAAAGTTTACAGGTAAACCTATACCTTACGGTTCAAGACTTCAAGTATATCATATTTAACGTGAACCTAAATAATAGACTACTAATATATGTTTTGAAGGTGAATGAACCACACACTAACCAGTAGGCCTATTGAGCATTTTAAAAATATGATACATGTAGATTTAGAGCTGGATATAGACATTGGTAAAAACTACATGTAAAATCATCATTATAAATTGCCCTTGTGCTTAAGCTTTTTTTTCTTTACAGAGTTGCTACTTTTCTAATTTTTTCATTTTGTATGTTTTTCTTTAGTACTGGAAGTGTACATAGCAAGCTTTGATGAGAACAAGCGCTTATTGTGCTTTGCAACTTCTGGAATTAATAAATTAAACTATTATCATTTTATTACTATTGTTACAGAATAAATTTCGCAATAACACATCATAGAATAGAAAGGTATAGCTAATCTTAATCCACCCATCAAAACATTGAAATATTGGAGAAACGGTATATCCCAATTCAGCCTCAAAACATGTATTTCCCTGGGGGGACAAAGCAAACCCAAATAAGATATCAAACCCAATATGCATGCAATATGGGAAACGTGAATAAGCTTATTTATTATTCTTTAAGTTCTAACTGGTCGGACAACGTCTCCAAGCCAATGTCTTGGTCCGCTGGCGCTTTGCTGGATTTATTCCCAGTCAAAGTTAGTCTTGAATTGCAGACATGATCCTTTTGGTGTTCTGGCTACACTTACTCTCAGTCTCACCACAGATATGGCATTCCTTACAGATTACAAAATGCGAATTCATGTAGGCCTACTTCTTGTGCAGTGTATAACACACTACTAAAAAGAATAACATTTTTTCCACTATCAAAAATAATTATTTCAAACAAATTCTCAGTAGTCTAGAGAAACAAAATTAATACATGGTCAGAATATAAGGGTTATCACAAGTGACTTTTTTGTATTGAATATTAGATTGCCTGACAATTGTGCCATCGGGGAGGGGGGCAAATGTTGTGGTGGCAGCCAGTCATTTTCAGGGCTTAACCATTACATTTTTACTGTATAATCATTTTTATATCATTTTTCTTTGTCAGAGGGGAAATAGTGCTGGACGAAGGATGAATATTAAATGGAGTGACGATATTTTAAAGGCATGAAGGTTCTACCAGTGCATCCATATGTACTGACAACATTGCAGAAAGACTGGGTGTGTCACTGCATTTGAATAAAAATATTACTGAAATATGGGCAGTGAACAAAAGGGGAAGGTCAGTGTAAAACTGAAAATGAAAAAAATCATGAATAGTAAATATGCTTAAGTTTTTGATTTTTTTTCACTATCTTTATGCGAAGGTACAGTAATCAGAAAATTGTATAATTCATCTTTACAAGTATATGTGTCAAAAAAATAATCTCCCATGCTCTGATATGATAATGATATTTTCCTCTTTGATCCATTTTGTGACACTTTCTTTCTTAATTTTTTTTTCATTAAAAAACCCAAGCTCCTTCTTGCAAGTAATATGAATTCAGGCATTTCAATCTAACTTGGGTTTGCATTTATAAACTAGTCTATGCATCCCAGTCCAGAGACGACCCCATTTCTATAATAAGTGTTTTCAAATGGTAACGGTCTGCACGTGAAATCAATACCCAACACGAGCCGCGCGAGATAGGGGAGGAGAACCCTTTCTCTCCTCACCAAAGAATGGAAGATGGGGTTATAGTGGCCATGCAAGGAATAAGGAGTCATTCCCTGTGGTCAAATGGGCACTTTATATTGGTAGCCTTGTGACAAGGAGTCAGCAACTACTTCTTTTTCATGCTTGAATAAACTTTAATAAAGAGATCATAAACCTTAAATCTAAAAACAATTTTGAGCAAGGTCTTTACCTGTGCTTTATTTAATACTACCCAAGTCACTGTATTCTTGCTTGTCAACAGTAAGTTTATGCAGTACTTGACTCTCTCATGAAGATATTATGGATCTATGTACAATAGACCAGTTCGTAGTTACATCAGGGACAATTTTGGTCAAATGACCTTTCATTTATTTCATTATGATAGGCAGATTTCAAAGCAGGATATAACATATGCATGCCTTACATAGCAGGATGAAGAAATTTAATTATACCAGGTGACTAGAATAGCACACCATTGAAGACTCCATGAAGGTATTTGTTGCATTTCTACTTTGAATGCATATTATAGCATGTTGTACAATGTACTTGGCAAACTGCAGTGAAATACCAGTTGTGGGCGCATTTTTGTTCTTTGTGGATGCAAATGAAAAACACAACTGAAAAGAATATATATGAATAATCAAGACACCAAAGTTGGTGCTTATCTCATTAAATTTTAAACCACCATGCCACTTTAGTACAATTAATGACCTTTCTCTGATCATGCGCAGAATCTTCTGATCATGCGCAGAATGGAACTACGAACTGGCTTATAGAGTATATATTATTTCAGCAATGATCAGTACATGTATCTCCAATTGCTCAGCCAACAACTTTTATTCATTCACATCTTACAAGCACCATTAAGCACCTGGGTTGAGAGCAGCAATGATTATTGTATCTGATTATTGCATCTGATTTATATTACTTTGTATTGTGTTTTGAATGGAAATGGAATAAAAGAATTGAATTGATTATAATGCCTAAGGAGGCTGTTGCTGCAATGGCAATTGCTGCACTGGAACTTCCAATCCAGGGGTTTTATCCATGATCCATAATATTGTACGTCTTGCAATTATACAGCATACATTTTGAAACCATTATTAGCCTTTCCATTAATTATAGACAAATTACCATTCACTCCTACGGAAATTCTCAATCAGCTTTATTTGAAACAAGACCTTTTTAAAATAATATTTCTGCACACATACATTTTCTCTTGCGGAATGTTCCACACTCAAGGAGGGTCTGCAAAAAGATACTAATTAATTTGAGTAATAAGCCCATGTGAAAAAACACCATTAAGCAATTACAGTTTTGTGACATTTCCCCCCATAATGTCCCCATTCAAATAAGGTCTGTAAACAGAGACTAATTAATAAAATGTCTGGCCTGGCTGCCACTGAAACAGCCCAGTGTGTGAAGAGGAGCCCTTTGTTCTCTTTGTGTGTTGAGGGAGACTTTGGATGCTCATGTGTCTCCATCTTATTGTTTGCACACATGCAGCCTCGCCATGGATGCACTCCGTGTCAGGGATGAATGATGAAACATGTGATAGGATAGAGGAGATAAATGCACATGTATGGAAGAAAGGAGATAGCACATATGTCAAGAAACATGTATTTTCCCATACTGGGCGCAAGAAGGACGTTAATAAAATTTGAAGGCAATATCTGCGGCCAAACGAGCAGACAATATCCTCATCATGCACCAAATAAAAAAATTTTGGTTTATGATTGGGGTTTATAACATTGGAAAGGGGAAGGAAAAAAAATCAACAAAAATAATAAACATTTAGGGAAATCCTTGGGAAGCATTTCTGTCCTTTGATTTGCAATAGGAATATTTTTGAATAAGGCTATCCATCATAAAAAATGCAATTATGATTCATATCAAAGGCTATAAAGCTACAGTATGATTGTAAGGCCATTGCTTATCTAAGCAGGAACCACCATTGTGAAGTTCTAACTGAATAAGTGTCATTATACTACACATGAATAAACATTATCAGGAAGTAATCAAATAAATGTATACAAAATATATTGGATTATTAATGTCAAACAATAGAATATAATCTATAATGTGTATGATTGCACAATTTCACCGTAAGGAGAGTAAGTAATATGATTTGAATTGTCATGCAAATGAGAACATCATGTGACAGTGCTGTACTTTGCAATTATCAAGGAAAAACAAGCGGAAGAGAAAAAAAAACCTCCATCTCAAATTTGGTATCACTAGGAAATTTTCAATTACAATACCTTTCACCAGGATTTCTCTAAGGTGATGGGCTTTTTATGATTTATTGGTATTTCTGTGACTAAATGGTCATATGTCATTCAACAAAACACAAAAGAAATAATGAGTGGGTGATGTCATCTTGATCCCCTCATTTGCATACTGATCAGATGACTGTTGTGACTTGTGAAATTATTAGAATCTGAAAATGTCATAACAAGAAACATTCTTATTTTACAAAGGTCTAATTTGGAGGAGATTTACAGTATTAAAGCTTGTTTGAATGTCTTCTCTTCATTCAAACACAATTTTTTGTTGGGGGGGGGGGGGGGGCTTCCCCTTTAAAGGACAATTCCATCCCAACAAAAAGAGAAAAATCCAACAAGCATAACACTGAAAATTTCATCAAAATCGGATGTAAAATAAGAAAGTTATGACATTTTAAAGTTTTGCTTAATTTCACAGTTATATGCACATCCTGGTGGGTATGCAAATGAGGAGAATTATGATGTCATCCACTCACTATTTCTTTTGTATTTTATTATATGAAATAGGGAATATTCTATTTTTCTCCTCATTGTCAAGTGAAACAACGATTAATTCCTCCCTGAACATGTGGAATGAGGATTGTTTAATAATATATGATTCAGTCAAGTTGGTCCTTATATTGTCAAATCCATAAAAAAATGAATATTGTATAAATAAAACAATGAAAAACAAAAGAAATAGTGAGTGAGGGACATCATCGACCTTTTTTTTTTACTTGTTCATATCACTGTTTTGTGAAAAATAGGCAAAACTTTAAAGTGTCATAACTTTCTTATTTTACTTCCGATTTTGATGAAATTTTCAGCATTTTGCTAGTTTGATTTTTCTCTATTTATTCAAATCAACATTTTTCTGGGGTGGACTTGACCTTTAAGGAAAGTAATCTCCCCAGGAAATTAAAATTGAAAAAGAGGGGAAAAGATAAGATAAATACCCAGACAAAAATATTCCAGGTTGAATAGTACTTACATTGTATGAATCACCCACTTAAAAATAACTTCTTATCATACTCTGTCACTTCATATTAATTCACATGGATCAAACTACATGTATGGTGGGATTCAATGTCTGCAAAAATAATCAAATTGATTTGTTTAGCAGAAACAGTGCACATTGCAAAATAAGCCTACTGATAATAAATTGAAAATTTGTAATTGAAGTGCGGATAAGTTTCATTCATTTATTATTTTTATATGTTTTATCAAGGCAAAAATAAAGAGTTACCTTAAAGTGAATTTCAAAAAGTAGATTAACACTTTCAGATACTAAATGGAAGCAGACAAGCAATCATTTACATGGATTTAGATTATTTGTTTTAATCCACATTTGATTTACAATTGATTGCAACTTGGAAGTTTATTTACTTTTCCCAAATGTTACTCATGTCAGCTCTGTGATCCTGATCAAATTTTTTTTTTGCTTGTCAAGTTTTTTAATGTATGAAACGACATAACATTTTTGGTGAAGACCTTTATTTTATTATTATTATTTTTTTGCTTGTGAACTTTGTTTTGGGTAGGAAACGGCCTAAAATTTGTGGTGAAGACCTTTTTTTGGGGGGTTGTCAACATTTCATTCAGCTTGAACCCCCCCCCCCATTCAAAATTCCTGCGTACGCCACTGGTACAGTGATATAATGATGTAATGGTCAAATTCAATGGTTATCCACTTTCAAAATCATGAAAAGAAAAATGGGGAAAAAATAAGAGATGTTTATTAAATATGAACAATGTTTTGCACAAGAAACAGATGTAGAGTCCCTTTTCCATATTTCCCACTTTCGCCTCTATTGTTACACACTCAGATTCAGAAGGTTCTGACAAATGAAATGAATAGTAAAGTCAATAATTAACTATTAAAAAGAGCAATATTATTGAAGATACTTTTTTTTTACTTGTTGGGATCAATGCACTTATTCATTCAATCACCAAGAATACTTTTAAAGTTTTCTTCTTTCTTTCTTTTTTTTAAACATTTTTCAAAGATATTTACAGGTATGAAACTGAACATCAAACATGCAGGCTTGCTCAGATCTAACTACACAAACATTCTGATAATGGGATTCTGTTTATAATTCAGGAAATTAAATTAAGTTCTGAAAATGAAATATTCATGAGATCTGGCAGGATTTGCTTAAAGATAATGACTGGGAAGTAAAAAACCATCAATGTGTGAATCAATGATGTGAATACAATCTCATTATGAAACCTGTCAAAAATAATAAGTGGTCATTATGTATGAATAGTGACTCACTGCCCAATAGTAGTGGTCATTAATACTGTGGGAGAATGAATAGTTAATCATCTCATTAAGTGGTCTGGTTTGCAAGTAATCAATACAGGGCTATATGGCAGGACTTCTTATGCTTCGTAGCCTTGCAGTTTGGAAAGTGGTTGGAGAAAAAAGCTAGACTGTAGCCTATATCATTGCACTAATGCTTGACTTGTAGACCCTTTGCTTTTCTCCAATTGTTCCCCTAAATGTGTAAGAAATATAAATGTTTCTAGAATTAGAAAACATTGAAGATTTATAATTCACAGAGCACAACCTACAGTTCAAGCCCTCAGTTGACATTTTTTATGCTTTTTGCATAAAATGCAGTTTTCACAGAATCTATAGTCAAATTACTCAAAATGTATCAAGTTCATATCTAAATTATCTCATACATGTCATAGGCTGATGTTTCCATGTTTCTTTTCACTTAAAAAACAAAAAGGAAATTTCAAAGATCTATTGACAACAAAATAGATTCTAGCCTTGGTCAGGATTCGTCTCCTGTTCAGTTTGAGGCTATTTTCCTGTTTTCTGGATATTTTTATTTCTTTTCAATATTGAGCATTTGAGAGGATTGGGGCTACAATATCATTTTGCAGTTTGCCATGACTATTATTGACAGGTTGAGGGCAAATCGCCCGTAGACCCCTTCATATTTTCTGTGTCATGGGGATATTCATGGAAACGGTGGCAATGTGTAGCACTCTCTCTGAATTATACATTTTGAGGTTTGAAAACGCTTTTAACAATCCATACCATAGAATGAGTCATTTGTGAATAATCTCCACAAAAAGGGATGTCATACACCTTTCATTCTTGTTGCCTGAATATGAATCATGTAAATCACAGGAGACTCTTGAATCAGCCAAGATTACAAGATTTTACTCTCATAGCTTTCAGAAAATCACCCATTATCTCTTGTCATTTCTGAAATCTCCAAAAAGGGATCATTATCTCGCTCCCTTTCCACCCTCCTCCCCCCCCCCCTTATCCCCTCTTTCTCCTCCTGTGATTATTTGAATGAACTTTTATGTGCAGAAATTTATTTAGACAGTCAAATTTCCTAAAAGCTCTTTTTGTTCTTGCAAATTTCTTTCCTTCCTGTTTTCATTTATTGTTATTGAAAAAATAAACACAAATTTTACAGCAAAAAGACCCATCAGCAAAAATAATTTTGTAGTGTTGGTATCGCATGCCTCGAATCCATGAAGATGAAAATACTACTTTTGGCAGCCTAGGCCTAACCCTACATTAATACTTTGCATTTCGTTTTATTCTATCATTTCAACTACTCAATTATCTTTGCCTTAAAGGTCAAGTCCACCCCAGCAAAATGTTGATTTGAATAAATAGAGAAAAATCAAACTAGCATAACACTGAAAATTTCATCGAAATCGGATGTAAAATAAGAAAGTTATGGCATTTTAAAGTTTTGCTTATTTTTCACAAAACAGTGATATGCACAACTCAGTGACATGCAAATGAGTCAGTCGATGATGTCCATCACTCACCATTTCTTTTGTTTTTTATTGTTTGAATTATACAATAGTTCATTTTTTACAGATTTGACCATAGGGACCGACTTGACTGAATCATATAGTATTAAACAATGCTAATTCCACATGTTCAGAGAGGAATGAATCACTGTTTCACTTGACAATGAGGAGAAAATTAGAATATTTTATATTTCATATAATAAAATACAAAATAAATAGTGAGTGGATGACGTCATCAGTCTCCTCATTTGCATACCAACCAGGATATGCATATAACTGTTTTGTGAAATTAAGAGAAACTTTAAAATGCCATAACTTTCTTATTTTACATCCGATTTCGATGAAATTTTCAGTGTTATGCTTGTTGGATTTTTCTGTTTTTATTCAAATCAATTTTTTGTTGGGGTGGACTTGTCCTTTCATATTGCAATTTTTTAAACTGAGGAAAGCTTACCGGTACTATATATAGCATGTCAGTTTCTCTCATCCTTCACCCCTTGAGGTATCTCTGATCATGTTGGTATCATGTTAATCTGACCTTTCTCCTTCCATCTGCATCTCATTTCCTACATTTCGTGCCATGCATTTTACCGAATAATTCATGCATCAATACAAATTCACCATGTAGCATCTTTATTCTACCATTACCATCTCTGAAACCAAATGGGGTGTCTTTATAAACCATTGACTGAAACTGTTAGTACATGTAGGCCTACATGATTTTTCACATATTTATGCAATATTTAAAATACAAATCATTGTATTTTATGCTACAAGGCCCCAAAATATATTTTCCTTCTTAAAGCTCAACAAAGGACCAACTACACCTTGTCTTTTTATAGAAAGAACACTGCAATTGTTCCGATCAAATCCCAAATATGGAAAGCTGACAATGTATGTCATAATTTTTCATCAGAGTAACAGACCACCTGAACCTTGTCTTTAGAAGAACACTTTGCAATGGATCCGATCAATCCCCAATATGGAAAGCTGACAATGTAATTATTTTACATCAGACCAATTGAACCTTGTGTTATAGGAAGAACAATATTGAATTTTTCCCATTAATCCCAAAAATGGAAAGCTGACCATGTCATAATTTTTCTTCAATGAGGCATATATTCACTATCCCTTTGTAAATAAAATTCTTTACCTACATCTTTCTATTCATCTTCATTCATCTACACTTTTTTATGATATAAAATAACATGACAATTCTGCTTGAACTATATTATAAGCAGAACTGTCTGTCATTTTTTTAGTTTCATACCAATTTTGAACGTATAACAAAATGGTAAATATATTTCAAAATTGTTCTCCCATGGAATAACCACATTAAATAGATTACATATAATATAAAAACCCATGACAAAAAAGCCAACAAAATCGTCTTGCAATCTTGGTTCAACGAGCTGATGTACACATGTTCATCACTCCCCCCTCCTCTCTTTCTGTTTAAAATCACATCAACCATCTAAAATCCTCTGTCCATCTCTTCTCTCCATCTCCCTCCTAACCATCTCTGTAACCAGTCATCCTTGCATCACTCATCCATCCCATTCCATAGATCCTACTGGTGACTCACTATGCTTGTCATCAACTATCTTCAGCTCTCAAACCAATAACACACGATGACTAATACTGACACAGATTCACTGCTAAAAACAAAAGCTAGCCTAGTGGATCACTCAATTCGCGGAAATTAAATGACGAAACTCGCTGCTGCAAAGACAACAAATGTACAAGCATCAGCAGCTTTTCTTGGATTGTTTATATGCACATTTGGCAAATTTCATCAAATGGAAAACAATTTTTTACTAAAAAAAGGAACGACAGTCATGCACCTGAGACAGATAGTGTCAGACTGTAAGATGGGACATTGTATTTTAAACTAGAGTTACTTCATAAATATTGCATATTATATACCATCTTTTAACTTGTTTCCTGCCTCAGTAATAGAACTCATGTTTTGAAATTTAAGTTTAAAACATAATGAATGCATCATATTTAAATAAGCCTTGTTGTTAAGGAAAAGCATAGTGGAAAAAACAATTTTACATCCATAATTCAACATGATTTCATTTCTATTCATTACTGTTTGAAAAGTCTCCTTCCTCTGCTTTCTACATACACTGATACATGTACAGTGTACATGTATTTCTGCTTTCCTTCCATCTGTTAAAGAGTTTATGTACATTCATTCTGCAGATTCCAATTTGACTAGGAATAATCAGTGAATGTCAGTGTGAAGTCAGCTCAACATTTTTGTACATCAATTGAAAATTGACTCAATATGAGCCAAAGTAACTTAAAAAACAAGTTAATTTTGTTGACTCAGATAATGGATACACCTCCCAACTGAAAACATTTCTTATTTGGGTTTACATGTAACTCGTATTCTCTTTATTATTTCGTACTCGCCCCTCCTCCACCTTGTACAAGAACTTAATTCTTCGTTCTCTTATTATCAACTACATGTACCTTCTCTCAAACTTCATATTTTTCCTTCTCCACCCCCCCCCCCCTCTTATCCATCTCCTCTTCCTCTTCTTTCTAGAGCTTATTTTCTGCTTCTCCTCTTCCTTATTGTTCTTGCATTTTTAAAAGTAAAACATGCTTATTGATCTATCAATCTTTACTGCGTTTTCATGGGTTGCATTGGAACTGGAAAGGAAGTTCCATGCTTCATGATCAATCTCAGAGAAGCAGTGTTTTAAGCTTTAGTTGTTTAATGGATATTGTAAAAGCAGTTGTTTCATCTCCATCTATAAATATAGGCCCACATTTAGTTCAACAAGGAACCAGGACACAGATTGGACAATGGACATATTTCACGGGGTTATAAGTAAACATCTTATCACACATAACTGGGAAACAACTTTAACACAATGGTTAGACCTAACTTAATAAGTTAGAATATACACATAAAGGGGAAGCCCCCTGTAATTTGTAAGTTGGTTAGCTGGTATGTTTTTTTTCTCTCAATCAATGAAGTACAAGTTGACCAAGTTCTGTAAAATGCAATGTAAAAATAATTCTTTTTAAAATATATTCCAGTTTGAAACTCTGATCCCAGAAAAATTTGCAGTGTGTAATATCTCTGTGATAGGTTTGTATTATGTACAACCTTTTGAAATAAATGTTGTCAATGTCATCAATACCAAAGTAATTCATATCACATAGGTGATGTAGATTTAAATCAGTGATAGGTCAATACACCATCACGTAACCATAGCTCTGAGGATCGCATTTGTTATATTCTAGGTGTTGATGTCACCTCAACTGCGTTGTATTGTAAACTGCGGTGGGAAGGAGACAACGCTCGCTGCTTACAAGTTGTGTAATTAGGTAGTTGATGTACGCGCTAGTGTTTACGCATCAATTGCATGAAGCACGCTTGTTGTATTTTCACAAAAATTTTCTATTATGATGTAAATGGATCAGAGCTGCAGCAAGAATTTTTGGTTAATCATATACATGTACATGTAACCATATGACGAATGCAGTCTCTGATGGCGAATCTACATGGACTATATAATAACAGAAATTGCCTTGTCTATCTTTTTGATAAATAACATTTCAACTCCCCTACGAAGCTACATTTTTCCCTAGGGAGAATATTTTCCCTCAGCGCTGCACACGTAAAATATATCCCCTTGCTTGGGAAAAATATAACTCTATCGGGAATGAAATTTTATAAAGGTAGGCAATATCTGTATATTTTATGTCTGTACTTAAGCAAGTGGAAGAGTTTACCAAACACTGAAATTGTTTACAAATTTGATTATTCAAAATTTATGTTTAAGATCTGACACCAGTTGACCAGCCCCTTTTTGTTCCACTCTTATTAGAACAAGCTGAATAAGCATCCTCTTTTATTAAATACAGGTGAGTGTAAGGTAAATATATACTTAGCAGATAGTTAAATATAACAGATAATTGTCACTTGTCAGTAAAGCTACTGGAAGATTTTCACACACCATTTTCTCAAAACCATGTTGCAATGCAATAAATGAAATCACCATTATCATTTTCTTGCCCTCCCAAAGTAATTTGCACAGACTGTAAACTATAATCTTACCTGTCTTCCATCTAAGGTGTAAAGCTTGCGTACAGCACCAGAATCTAACTTGATAGCCTCAGTGATATCTGTTAGGACCTGCTCAAAGGAATGTGCCGTCTTCTTATTGAGCAAGATCCTGGCAGCTTTGCGGGGTTTTGCTCCACTCTTGATAACCGTAACAAGCCTTGGTTTAATAAAATCTCTCCCATCATCGATGAAACCGTCTGTTGTCCGTGGGAGAGGTGTATTACTGTCCCGCCCATCTTTCTCCTTCCTGGCTGATCCTACCTTCCATGCAGGATCATTGTTTCTTGAGTATTCCATACGCTTGAAGATATCCTGCGACGAACACACATAGCTTTCTTCTGGTCGAAGCATATCCAAGCTTGTGACTTTACGGGTGCCATCGATAGTAAAGACATGCCTTACTCCTTGCGGTAAGTGTGCCTTGTCAGAAAGAGTTCTTGTTAAATCCTCTAATAAAGCTTCAAATGTCCTGAAACGCTCTGGAGATACGGCATACACAATGCCTTTGAAAAATCTGTCCCCGTTTCTGTAGAAACGCACCTTTTTAGCTTTCTTGTCCGTTGTGCGTTTCTGGAGCGATGTCCTGATTAAAACACCATGTGCACTGTGAGCTGGACTTGGGATTCCATTGCGAGCTGAACGCAGACGTGATCTATCAGCAGAACTCCGGAAGTGTTCCTGGAATTCTGCTAAGGTAGGGGAACTATAAGCCATCTTATGATGCAATACCTGTATGGTGGAGAAAATAAATCAACTCAAATAAAAATTGGTTAACACAATAATCAGTGACATCGCATTTTGGACTGCAAAGCCCTATATACATGTACTTGCCAGATCTTACATGAATCTCAACAAAGTAGGCCAACATGAAATGATCTCTAAAAAAATGAGCTAATTCTGACACTGAACTATTGTTCTCTATTAAATCTCTCTTGATACATTATTCAATTTTCATAGATACCTAGATGTACATGATGTAGGCATGAATATAACAAAAATTCTTGGCAGAAATGTCAGAACCTACATACAATAACTGTAATAAAAAGATATATACTGACAGAGTAAAAATTAAAATCATTTAGGGTTGGTGGGATTAACGAAAAAAACATTGTATTCTACTAACAATTTAATACAAAAATCTGATATAGCAATCTGTCTTTTGAGAGTTATTTTATCTGCAAATGTTCCATATCTTTTAAGGAATATGTGCACATAGTTATGAGTTACGATAAAATCTCTGGGAGCGACCGAGATACTAATAGTACCTGGATTTCTTTGCAGAATCCAACTTTAAGTCTAACACTTAACTACATTATCAACTTTCTTTCTTAACTTATTTGTACAATTGTAGGTAACTATTAACTAATATTTATTCCAGTCATAAATTCGAGCATGAAGCGGCTAAATTACAATTGCCTTGTCTTCTCATTATAATACCCATAAAAGTGTTGATTATTAAGGCAAACCAGTTGAATTGTTCTTCTAGGAATACAATAATTGAATTAAAAGCTACACACTATCACAGATAAGACCAAAAACTTAGCTTTGACTTGATAGACAAATCAATGATTAACAAGCAATGAATGTGAAACAAGGTGAAGTAATATTGTCAGTTCATATCGAAAATCAATTAAACGTTCCATCCCCTTTCTAGATTACATGTGTAGTACAGATTGTACAGCTTCCCGGACAAAGGGCGTGCACCGTTCCCTAGCTACGCCCAACGCAGGGGTGTACCGGTGCACCCCATCGGCAGTGCCCATCGGTCACCGTTCGACAACTCGAGATGTTGCTTAAAAATCTAAATGTAAACACAAATTAATCGAGTTGCTTGTACCTCCAATATTACCTTCCTAGTCCAAAAATATCCCAGAGCACGCGAATAGGTTTCACTCACCTTTCCAGGCAGGAGAATCTAAAATATGGTTAAAATTGAGGAAAATATTTAACCCAGGTTTAGGTCCTTTTCCTGTCGTGTCTACAACTCAAGTACGCCACCGATGCTAATGACCCACCTGCTAGCTGCTCGATCCCGCGCGCGTGTGCGCTGCGATGCTGATAAGAAAGATGCAGTCCGGATGAGAAAAAGAGGTCAACAGTCAAAGGAAAAATCTATATTCAACTTGATAAGGATGGAATGATTGTCACACCCGACATCATGTAAAGAAAATAATGAACAAACAAAAACGATGATTACATCTTGACCGGACAGGCAGAAGTGGCCCCTGGGATGGGGGGGGGGGGGGGGGGTTAAAGCGATCGTCTCTTTGATTTTTTTTTTGGGGGGGGGGGGTGAATTGCACTAGTCAAGGGGGCCATGCCCCCACAAAATGTTTCACTAAGAAAAAAAAGAGAAAATGAAAGAAAATGAATGGGAAAAATAAATATAGGGCCTATAGGATATGATAGACCTATTATTCTTTGAATAGTATGTTAAAATCTATTTTAAAAAATCAATATTTTTTTGTCATAAAAGTCAACAGCTCTGCTCGCTCACATCTTTTTATATTCATGAATGCAAGATACATCTGTCATTAGCAGTTTGCGGCTACGGTCGGTTGAGGTCTCGGGGTAGAAGAATGGAGGGATTGTCAAAAGAATCGTGAAATTGAAACTTATGATACCATTGGACCTATAGTCGTTTTTTTTTTCATTTGAAAAACAATACGATCATCTTTGAGTAATCTTTCCCTGCTAGCGTCATCCGGCTGAACAGATCTGTGCTTCTTCTTGTCATCGATGATTAGAAACAAAATAGGTCCTAACTTGTTAGCAAAGGAAGTAAAAAGGAACAACATTACATAAGATCAGGGAACATTATTGAGGGAAATGAAGCATGTTTTGGGGAGGGAGGGAGGAGACAAGTTGAGGGGAGAAGGAAAGAGTTCTTAGCAATTATGCGTTAAAAATCTAAAAATTGACCGATTTTGAATAACAAAAAATATTCCACAGAAAATAAAAATAAAGGATTTCCAGGCCAAAATCGGGAGAATAACATTGATGTTAACTTTCCTTTCTTTCAAATTCGACGGATTCCGTTTATTCGGATATATCTTTGCTTTAATAATCCTGTTTCTTGAAACTTACGAAGTTTTCATTAGAATGAATGGTAGTTTCTTTTTAAATAATGAACAATGCCCTTCTTTTGCGAAGCGGTCATTCTATTTAGCAAAAATCGGTTTTCGGTTCTCGCGACGGCATGATTTTATCATTTAATTTCGTATATAGCAATCAAATTAGCACAATGTGCATTATAATTTACCTTTATAGGCGCAGTGCTCATGGGATTCCTTTATTTATTTATTTTTTAATTCTCTCTCTCCATTAGAGAATATTTTTTTCATTTTTCTGCAGCTTTCTTTTATTTTTGTTTCTTTTTTATTCGTATCATGCTCAGTTTTTGAATAATGGCCAACTTAAGAATTTATCTAATCTTATTTAATCCATCAGCATATAAAATGAAAGGAAAAAAATGATCTTCCATCTATTTATATAATGTGATTCATCTTACTTATATTCATCATAATTTCATTGTGGGTTAATTATTCTTGTTACATTCCAAATCTGTACAGCGAAGGGGGCAGTGAGGGTAACACAGATCTTTTCTTACTCAATAATTATATATATTTACACTTTTAATACATTCATCTCTTAGTTTGTATAATGCTTTATCATATATACTTATATGTCTTTTTGCACATTATCGGTTGTTCCCCATTCTTTCCCTTTATCCCCACTCTTATGCACCAGTTTATGCTTTCTTTGTATAAAACCTGTTTGACCCACCTCTCACTAATTCTCTTGTTATTCATCTCTTCCTCATACTCTCTATCACTGTTTTGTTCCAAATCCTGTTTGATGTTGCCTGACTCATTATCTCAATCCCTCTTAGCTTAAGGTCTTTCACTGGCCTTACTTACACTAACTTCCCTTTGCCAACTCCTTTTCTTTCATCCCCTTCTCTAACCTGATTGGTCATCACTACTCTCTAATGCCCTTTTTGTCTCCTTGTTTCTAGTGTTGCTGTTGAATGTCTATGGTCTATATTATGGTTGTTCCACTTTATTATGTTTGTCATTTTGCCTCCGACGAAGATTCTGCTAGGATCGAAAGCTTAGGCCCCTTTTGACTCTCAATAATTATGCTATAGACATGTCTGTGCAAACTCCCTTCTGAGCTAGAATTCTGAATAGACCCATAAACTTTGTTTTTGAAAACGAAAAGATAAAAAAACAGAGTAGATCACAATGTCAAAATTGCATTTTCGGCACATTCATAGATTTGTAAACACTTGTAACATTTTTTTTATATTCCCCTGCATTCTTAACTTGAATGACCCCTAGCTTCCAAAAAGAGAATTCCAATTGCTAGTTTAAAAGCTAGAAATGACGCTTCGATAGGCCTTATCACTGACTATTCAGAATGCTATAACTGGCTCATTTCGAAATTAAATGAAAAGAACTCACAAACCTTCGACATGCACCCTAAATCTTATATAAAAATAAAAATATTTAATGAAAATTTGCACGGCAAAACTGATCTACGCTAATTTAAATGCCAAACATATTGATTCAAATGAAAATTGCGTAAATTTCGGCGGGGAATCCTATATTTGCTCTAACTTGTATAGGCCTATTATTGTTTATTTGTCATATAATTACCTTCCAGAATTGCATAAGGGGCAGCCGAAAATAATTTATCTTTTGAACCCTGGTCCAAAACACAATTCTTTCTTATGGTTGAGTGAATGGCAATGTTATGTATATATTTATATATCAATTGAATCATATGAGTATTATAGACATTATACAGCTACACAGCCAAGAGATCTGTTTTATAGTTTTATAATTCCCTTTGCCTCACTCTTTTTTTTTATTATTTTTTTTTATAGATCAGTTCGAAAAATCATATAGGGAGTCACACCTGCCACCACAGGTGCCGCCCGTGATATTAATCATAAGGATACATGATTCACTCATTTGTCTATAGATTCGATTCAATAAAAGTGTTTTATTATTATACAAGACAAAGACAAAATGGCCCCACCATTTTTAAATCCGATTTGTTCAATCTAAAATGTTTGTAATATTGACGAAAAGTTGGATGCAAAGTTTGATTTCTAAAAAAAAATGTGATTAAACGAAAGTCCCCGGTTGGTCTCATCCCAGGGGGGGGGGGGGTTAATTCTAGTTCGACGACCGTTCATCTAACCATTTGGTCTAATTGCCTGTTGGTCCATTCACAATTTTGTCTAATTTCAAGTTTGGCTATACCCATTTGTCTAATATCCACGGTGTAAGAGGTGTAACAATTAATATTCTATAAGCTTTTCTTTGAAGCGTTTATAAACCAAACTTGATTTTGACAAACTGCCCCCATCCATCTGGGCATTAAGCTAAATGCCAGTTAGGCCAAATGAATATTAGACCAGGGAGTTGAAGGTTGAACCATGGAGGGTCCATGGTTGAAACAAATAGTTATTAGTTCATTTTCGTCGTACTGACCAAACAGGCAGCGGCTTCACAGGTCTTTAATCAATAGCGCCCTCAATGCTATTCTTGAGAAACATATGACAAGACTGCCAAAGTTCCCTTTTCAACTTTGTAATGTTGTGTTATCAACCAACATTCTACACGTCAGTTATCGCTTTTCCCACGTTTGATATTGTATGATAATATTAAGCCTCAGCGTTATGAACTTATTGCGTTCCATTACATTAAAAGATTCTTTGCTGCCATGGAGCTCACAAATGGGAAGGGGGCTGGGGTGACTTTTTTTTTTTTACTGAACATTATGTTCATATTTTGTTGGTGCACTTTCCTTTGACTTCAGTTTTCATCCATTTTACACCTCCCTTTAGGAATGAACTCGTTCATGAGGGAATGGGGTTGCTTGTTAAGACAGGCACTCACCCCGTCAATAAATGTATCACTTACCACCAAATATCTACATTCTACCACCACCTAGCATCCTCCTCCCCCTCATAATTATCTCAATCATCTTCATCACCACCAGCATAATTCAACACCATCATCATTCATTTTTATTACTATAATCATGTATTATCACCAATATCATTTTCACCCTTGTAATTAAAACAAAAGGGGAGGGGGTACTTCTGGCTGAAGAACAGAGTAGATAGAGTGAATTCAGACAAACAAAACAATGGAAATTTCATCACAATTGGATGAGTAAATCAGTATCAAAGTTATGGGGATTCAAAAATTTTCCATAATTTTAGTTGGGAAAAAGTTCTATTCATGAATATACAGAGCGAGCCGATACCTCCCCCATTTATTCTTTTGTATTTTAATGTGTGAAATGTAAAAATAGGGTTACCTGCTAGTTTACTGTGTAATATGATCACTGCTGAAAGTTATAATGTACAGGGAGACATGATTTTACATACGTCTATGAAAATATGATTTTATGTAATAAAATAAAATGAAAAGTAGAGACATGACATAAATCTAATCAGATCACCTGTTGCATTTTCAAGAGAGCATGCATCTGTTTTCACAACATATTGCAAAATTTTTAAATTTAACTCATTTCTTTTAAGATTTTGATGAAAATTTTCATCTTAATCTATTTATTTTAGATATCACTATTTTCAGCCTTTAACACCATCACACCCCAAACACATGTATTTTCTGGTTTCAGAACATGTTACTACATATCTCTGAACACTGAACAATTTACTGGACATTATAAGGTGGACACCATGCTCCTATAATAATAATATAAAAAAACATTAAAAAAATTGAAAAGGGTGTGTTTTTTTTTTACAGGCGATGCATATCATGAATAGGGTATCAAA